>NC_133662.1:136351983-136491884 GCF_037893015.1 Macrotis lagotis | reverse complement strand
GTACTTTATCAATTGGTATTGCTTGATTGTTCTGTATACAGAAAGCAAGAAACAGTTAAATCTCTAGAGGCTTTTTTTCATTCAGTTCTCTAATTTCCTCAATTCTCCACTTTATTTTGAGCTCTGTCTCAATAACCTAACTCTTCCACTGATACATTTGTGTTGTAAAGCAATAAATGAATGGATCCTAAAATAAAAAACAAAGTCAGAAATTTAAGACTCAAAGGAAAAGTTATAATTGCATCACTGAAAAAGATATAGATCTATAAGTAGTTATATATTGAGAAAAAGACACAAGATTAATTCTAGGTCTTTTAAAATTTCTTAGTGTCATATGAGGCAAATGTGAAAGCAAATCCCTAAATGGATTCATTTTGTGTTATGAAATACATCACTCCAAAAGAAAGCAAAATCCATTCTCTATTACAACTTGTTCCTCTGTTTTTTATCTTGGCTATTAAAAATGTGAAACATTGTGGCTTTTTAATACAGAGCATTCAATTTGTACAGAATTTTTAAATCAAAGATAAAGTCAATTTCAAAGGAATATGTAACTACATTAGGATTCTTCTGCAAGAATGTACTTGTTTCACTTGGATTCTCTGGAGGAAATAAACACATTTAGAATATATAAGGAGTCATTCATCATTTTGCTAACAGTACAAATAATACACTGGGGGAAAAGAGACAGAGAAAAGTCCAAGAGTAAAGTATGACTTTAGCATTTAAATCTAGTCTGGACAAATCATTAGAAGATACACTGTAAAGAATAATCACTCCTTTGCTGGTCCCCATAGAATGGACTGACACTGGTAGATTCATATTTTTTGTCATTCAAAGAACTTTCCCTGCAGAATAAAAGCAAGTGAGTTAGACTTTTCATGGGACAAACAATTCGTTCTCCATTCTCACTTCCTAGTAGCTTAATCTGAAAATATCTAGCTCCACATCTCTCTCTAAATTGCATTAATAAAGTTAAGTCCTTTAGAGGTCATCTAGTCCTAAATCACCCCCAGTGATGGGGCTATCTAAATCTGGAATCAGGATGTCTAAAAATGCAAGGATTAATAGTTACTAAATAAAATGTTTTAATTCCATACTAAGGACCTAGTAAAAGTTCTAATGGTTTATCAACCAAAAGAGAAAATTATTTTGCTTAAGTTACTGAGGAAGTTACTGGCTCTATTTTTCTTCTACCTTTTATTTTTTCCAATTATATGTAAAAATAATTTTAATATTTTTCAACTTTTGAGATGCAAATTTTTCCCTCCCTCCTGTCTTACCCATTGAAAAATCAAGTAATTTCACATAGTTTATATATATGCAAAACACATTTTCATGTATGTCATGCTGAGAAAGAAAACACAGACAACAATAAACAAGAATAATAAAGTAAAGAAAAGTTTTAGCAATTTGCAATCAGTCTCTACCATATTTTTTCTGGAGATAGCAACTTTCATCATACATTTTTAAGAATTATCTAGCATCCTGTATTGCTGAGAAAAGCTAAGTTTTTCCACAGAAAATCATCATACAATATTGCTGCTACTATATATAATGTTCTTCTGGTTCTGCTCATTTCACATCAGTCCACATAAGTCTATCCAGATTTTTCTGAGAGCAGCCTACTTATCATTTCTTATAATACAGTAGGATTCCATCCCAACTGTATACAGCAACTTATTCAGTTATACCCCAACTGATGATCATCCCCTCAATTTGCAATTCTTTGCCACTGTTAAAAAGATCTGCCATAAATATTTTTGCGCATATAAATCCTTTTCTTTGTTCTTTGAGTTTTTTGGGATGCAGTGGTTCATTGTTTTTTGAATAATTTCTGCATTTCTTTATCTCAGCTGGTGTTAGCAGATACTGTCTATCTCATCAACATCCTTCTTAAACGGTGTTCCCCAAAGTGAGCCTAATACTCTAGATGAGGTCTAACTAGAACACGATGCAGTATTATCCCCTATTCTTGGAACTCATGCTCTTCTTAATGAAGTTCAAGATTGCATTCACTTTTTTTTTGACTGTGGCACATATCTAAAATCTATATTCATTGCATCCCCCTTATCTACTACTTCCAAAATGTTGGAAAAGGAAACGAGATTGGCTCAAACAACCTGTTCTTGCTAAAATCATGCTGCCTCTTTGAAATCACCAATTTTTTTTCTTTCTACATTCTTACAAAACCTCTTTTTAAGGATTCTTGTAAGAAATTTCCCCAAAATTGAAGTTAAGCTCTCTAATCTAAACTTGGAAGACTTTGTCCTTTTGCTTTCTCCAATTTTGTGGTACAACTCTCCTATTTTCCATATTTCTAACAGTGGCACAACTATTTTATTCACCAGTTTTGGGGGAACCTGAAGGTGTAATTCATCTGAGTCAAGATACTTGAATTCATAAAGTTATATCAACAAAAGTCCTATTTTACAGCTACTACTAGGTTCTTTACCTCTCTTAGCAACAATCCCACATTAATGATATTTTTTTTCTGTCATTTCCTGGGCAAAGGTCATTCTTTTTTCTTCCCTTTTGGAGAAAAGTGAAGGCAAATAAAAACTGAGCAATTGTATTTTAGTTTTTATTTTCAGTTATTGTCATCCTATCCAATCTAAACACAAATTCCATTCCTTTTTTGATATTCACTTTTCATTTAATATAAGTGAAATGAACCCTAATAACTAAGCACCTTTTTGTTGTCCTTAGATTCACTTGCCAGTCTCATCTCATTCTGAGCTTTAGTATTTCTTACATTATTCTCATGACTGCTCCATTTTCTCATATTCATTCTCAGTCAAGCAGTCTTTTGACTTCTCTATATTGCTTTTTGAACTTTAAGCTAGTTGTGAGTTCCCTGTGCATCCACATTTGTCTTCAAATAGATCCCATTTTTCCCTGTTTAGCATCTCTCATCTTTTCTAACTTCCTCTAAAGTATTTTACTCACAAGGAACCTAAGTGTCTTTCTTCTGAACTCAATAAGATTTGATTTCCAAAAATGTTGAGTCCCAAGTTAAAAAAGGTGCTTTTGTCCCTAAGGCTTTCATCACTCATCCCCCCCCAGAATTCATTTTCTATCTTTTTCTCCCTTATTCATTCCTTCATCTTTTGAAGACTGAAGTTGGAACTAAGGAAAATAAAAAACTTCTTAAGTAAAATTTAGCTATCACATGAAGTCTATTATCATTACTATATCATATTTATATGCCAGTTTTCTAATAGATTTCCCAAACTCTTAATCTGTTTTTATCTTTCAGTACAAATGGTGAACAATTTATTCCAATGATAAAAACCCCATCTATTTCTCCCTCCCTTATTTGATACACTCAAATAATCTCATCATACTTCTATCTCTGTTTCCTAGGTTTCCTTACATGTATATATTCTTTTTTAATTTTTTTACATGTGCATATTCTTAATATAAAATTTAACTCTCGTTTTTTTCAATCTAGCCTTTTATTTTGATGAGATATACCTATCTAATCCAAAACCATGGTCTAGTAATGTGGTTTATCCCACTAAGTCTCAGTAATACCTGTGAGGTCAACTTGACCTCTTTGTAGTAGGACCTCTAGCTCTTATCTGTTGCTTAAATTTGGACATTTTTGCATGGAAGTTGTATAAAATTTTGTAGAAAAATTTGAAGCCATGAATTTTGCTACCAACTTAAAATATTGCTTCATATGAATTTCTGGTATCTCAGGTGCTAATTTTCCTTTTGTTTCTAAGTGGATATTTAATACAATAGCTAATTTGATGACTCTATATTCTCTTCTTCCTTCCTCATCTTTTTTTTTGATTAGTTGTTTAAAACATTTAACAAATATATTCTTACCAGCTTTTATTAGTTATACTCTATACTCTTGTAACCCCACATTATAAGTAGTGGCTCAAAATTCCAAATTCCTTCTTATCCAGTTGTTCATTTCCCAAATTAATTCTGGTCTTTTGTATCCCTTACATTCATTGGGCAATGGTCAAGAAAACACCTAAGAAAAATTGGTTTTCTATTTCTTGACCAAAACTTCATTGACAATAAGCTCTTTTTTCCTTCGCTTTTATTTTTATTTTTTTTTTGCTTTTTCTGGTGACTGTAGCTATGTAAATCACCAGAATTGGGAAATTGTCAAATACTGTTGATAAGTCATGAATACATTCCCTAAGAAACCAACAGAGCTCTCTATTTTTTTTGAGAGGTCTAAAAATAATGACCAAATTTCTATGACAAAGTAATTACCAACTACTACTCTTCTCATGCTTTTTGGTTAACTTCTGACCTGATACCATCTGTCATTCTATTATGTAACTCTTAGGAGGAAAAGCAGATTCTTACTCTTCAGAGTATTTGATTCTCTCCCCTTCAGGAAGAAATACATTTCCTATTTCTAAGATACTGCATCACTAGGAGGAATTAGTATTATGGTAGTGAATTCCATGATGGGTTTTCTTAGAGTTTATAAGCAGGAGATAAGACAATTAGATGTGCACATGTATTTATGTATATATAAATGTGCATACATGTATACATTAATATTTTAATAGTTGTACATTTATGAAGCAACATATAAAATGCAAAATATTTGTGACAGTTGCATTAAGGTTATAAAAATTAGTATTATGAGGAGGCTAGGTGGCTCAGTGGATAGAGCACCGACCCTGGCATCAGGAGTACCTGAGTTCAAATCCGGCCTCAGACACTTAATAATTACCTAGCTGTGTGGCCTTAGGCAAGCCACTTAACCCCACTGCCTTGCAAAAAAATCTAAAAATAAACCAGTATTATACTTACTTTGGATTAAAAAAATGCTACAGAGAAGAAAAAGAAATTGAAGGAAATAGAAAAGACAATGAGGAAGCAAAAATTCCACTCTTTGCAGATGAGATGATGCTATACTTAACAAATCCTAGAAAATCATATAAAAATTATTTGAAACAATTAACAACTTCAGTAAAGTAAGTAGAAGGATATAAAATAAACCACATAAATCATCAGCATTTCTATATATGAACAACAAAGTCCAAGGGCAAGAGAAAGAAAGAGAAAATTCATTGGAAGTAATTGTAGACAACATAAAATACTTGAGAATCTATTCCCAATACAATTTCAGAAACTATATGAACACAATTACAAAATACTTTTCACACAAATAAAGTCAGATCTAAACAATTGGAAAAACATCAATTGCTCTTGGTTAGGCCGAACAAATATAATAAAAATGGCAATTCTACACAAATTAAATTAGTGCCAAGGCAAAAAACTATGTTACAATGCTAGAAAAAATAGTAACAAACTTCATCTGGAACAACAAAAGGTCAAGAATATTAAGGGAACTGATGGAAAAAAAATGCAAAGGGAGGTGGCCTAGCTGCACCAGATCTAAAATGATACTATAAAGCTGCAGTCATCAAGACTGTCTGGTACTGGTTAAGAAATAGAGTAATGGACCAGTGGATTAGAATAGGCACAAAAGAAACAGTAGTAAATGACTAGAGTCGACTGTTTGACAAACCTAATGACATTAGCTTCTGGTTATTCAATAAAAAAAAAACTTCTGGAAAACTGGAAAATAGTAGGGCAAAAACTGGCCATAGACCCACATCTCACACCCTAGACCAAAATAAGGTCAAAATAGATACAAGATTTAGACATAAAGGGGGAAAAAAAACATAGACCATTTAACAGATCAAGAAAATACTCTATCTGTTGGATCTTTGGAAACAGGAGAAATGTATGACCAAACAAAAAATAGAGAACATTATAAATTGCAAAATGAATGATTTTGACTATATTTAAATTAAAAAGGTTTCACACCAATGAAACCAATGAAGCCAAGATTAGAAGGAAAACAGAAAGCTGGAACAATTTCCCAGTAATTTCTGATAAAAGACTCATTTCCAAAATAGAGACTTTTTATTTTATTCATGTCAATGGGGTTAAGTGACATGCCAAAGGTCACACAGCCAGGCCATTGTTAAGTGTCTGAGGACAGATTTGAAATCAGGTCCTCCTGACTCCAGGGCCGGTGCTCTATCCACTCTGCCACCTAGCTGCCCCTAGAGAATTGAATCAAATTTGTAAGAATATGTCATTCCCCAATTGATAAATAGTCAAAGGATATGATCAGGCAGTTTTCAGAGGAATAAATTAAAGACAGATTAGAGATAGAGAGAGAGAGAGAGAGAGAGAGAGAGAGAGAGAGAGAGAGAGAGAGAGAGAGAGAGAGAGAGAGAAATAGATAGATATATATAGTCATATGAAAAATGTTTCAAGTCATTTTTTTAGGTTTTTTTTTTTTGCAAGGCAATTGGGGTTAAGTGGCTTGCCCAAGGCCACACAGCTAGGTAATTATTAAGTGTCTGAGACCAGATTTGAACCCAGGTACTCCTGACTCCAAGGCCAGTGCCTTATCCACTACGCCACCTAGCCGCCCCTTCAAGTCATTTTTGATTAAAGAAGTACAAATTAAAACTATGAGGTACTGCCTCACACCTAACAGATTGACAGAGATGACAAAAAAAAGAAAATAATCAATATTGGAGAGGCTGTAGGAAAACTGGGACATTATTGCACTGTGGATGGAATTGTGAACTTATCCAATCATATTGGAGAGCAATCTGGAGCCATGCCTAAAAAAAATAAAAATTGACCCAACAATACCAATGCTAGACCTATATCCAAAAGAAATCAAAACAGACCTACATCCAAAAGAAAAAAAAAGTGAAAAAAGTCCCACATGTTGAAAATTTATTATAGCATCTTTTTTGTAACAGCAAAGAACTGGAAATTGAAGGGATCATCATCATTAATTTGGGGAATGAACAAGTTATAGTATATGAATGTTATGGAGTACTATTGTTCCATAAAAAACTATGAGTGGTCAGACTTTAGAGAAGGATGGAAAGAATTACATGAACTGATGCTAAGCACAGGGAGAACAAGAGAACATTGTACACATTAACAGCAACATTGTGAGTTGATCAACTATGATGGATGCAGTTCCTCTCAGTAGTTCAGAGGACAGGGGTAACCCTCAGAGATCTGTTATGAATAATTCCATCCACACCCAGAAGAAAAAAAAGTAAAAAACCAAAACAACAGAATATGAATACATACTGTGTTCACGTTTTTGGAAACATGCTTTTCCTCCTATCTCATGTTTTCTTTTCCTTCCCTTTGTCCTATTCCTCTTACACAAAATGGCTAATATGTAAATATGTTAAATAGAAATGCACATGTATAACTTTTACCAGACTGTTCACTGCCAAAGGGAGGGTGATAGAAAAATGTTTAATATAAATTTTCAAATGGATGAATGTTGAAAACTAGCAAAGCAAGTAATAGGAAAATAAAATAAAATGTATTTTCATTTTTAACACAAAATAAAAACAAAAATAAATAAATACATCCTATGGAAATTCTACGGAAAGAATAAATTGCTTAACTAAGATTTATGTATATTTATACATATATATTTTGAATACATATATATGCACAAATAGCTATTATAATTCTTGTTACCTAGGCTTTTTCCTGACATGTGGGCAGGCAAACAGTTTTGAGCAAAATGTCTGGCATATAGTAACTGATTAATAATTGCTTTTGACTAACTGATACATTCATGTCCTTGCTATACTATATTGATTATATTAAACACTCAAATGAATCTGTGACTCCAGTAATGTGTTTCTTCCCATAATGCTGATCACAACCCAGGAAAGCCTACCTGTCCTATGAGTCTCTTCTCCATATTCTCCCATGTCTTTTTCTCAGGTGATCTAACCAATATTCTAAGATTTTTTCCTACTTTCTCTTGGCATTATAAGACTAAAAGTAAAGCTAGTGGATTGCCCATTGGCAACCCTTCAAGCAATTTTCTCCCAATTAAATTATGGAAAATAGGCATTTAATAAAAACTTTTGAAATAAACAAATGAATGCTTATTTCATAGACCAAAAAGTAGTGGAATTACAAGAAATAATGGCAATATTCATGGTGAATATAAGTAGACCATAGCATATTATCAATGGATTATATGCATCTCATCAGTGACATAAGAAATGTCACCAAGAAAAATGATGTATTAGAGATCAAAAAACCCTACTATACCTTATAGGAGCAGTCAACCTGGAGTCAAACATGGAGCCTCTGAACTGATATTGGTTCTCATCCTAATACAGAGGATACCCTGCAAAAGAGGGTTACAAGTAGAAAGTCATCTCATTTAATTTCTGCTATCTAATATGTGTTTTCTTGAGATGTTGTTGCTCAAGGGTTGTTTAAATGGATGATTTAAAAACATACTTCTATACTATAGCTTCTATCCTAATGATAAAGCAAATTGCACTAGATCTTTAACATTACAAAAAAGTTGATTATTCAGTTTATCTCTAGGCATTCCAAAGATGATTTCAACAGTTTAATCCATTATTTAATAGTTGACATACAAGGCAAAAAGAAACATAAACAAAAATACAAAAAAATTCCTCAATTTTAAATCCCCTATTTGCATTGTTTTTCAATTTTAATTTTTAAAAATTTCATATTCCTAAAAATGTTAATCTGAGAGGAAAATGGGAATACCAAATAAGAAAGATAAATATAAACAATTAAATTAGAAAATTATATGTTATATAAGTTGTGCATTTATAAAGCAATGAAGAAAATATTCATCACATTTATAACCATTACATTAGCGATATATGAATCAGTATTTGCATTAGGGAAAAATCAGTTGATTTAGTAGAAAATGAATCCTACTTTATCCTCTATACATATTTACTAAAGTGAGAGGAATTTGTATAGGAAGGCACATAAAGAATCTTAAACCCCTTGCTTAAAAGGATTGCTCTGTTACTATAATCAAGTATTTAAATGAAGTAAGAACTCCAGTCTTATTCTCCCTTTTCTTTGGCACATTAGAGATCTAGGAGAAACCCTTAGGTGTTAAGTGGTTTCTTTTCCAATGCTATGAGCTCAAGAACCCATTACAGCCACATTCTCACCACTGTTAGCCACTGCTGACTAGTATCCCAGTTGCATTTATCAATTAACTAAATATTAAAGTTTTACAAAAAGACTACTTTTTTAAATTTTAGCAAGCATGGAAGTACAGACATTTCCCTCATCACTTTGGGGCTATGCACTCTTGCTTTTTAGGGTAAACAGGTTCAGATTTAATGAAATTTCTACATAGCACTGATTCCATCAACGTCCCATCCAAATGCAGCATCACACTGCATTGTGTTAGCTACTAATATATTTGGTCTGGAAAGTTCATTCTCTCTGTTCAGAGACAGTATAGATGGAATAGCTGCAAAACACAGCATGGATGCAACTTTTGTATTACTATTTCCTCCAAGTAGTTCCATATCCAGTCTCTTGATAATTCACAAGTCCCTTTATCTAAAATGAAAGAATAGCTGCTGAGTTGGACAAAGAACTGAAGCCCAAATTTATGAGCCACATATTAGCCATGAAAAGAAAGACTCCAAGGTCTATTCTTTTCTAGCATTTTCTCTCTTCTCTTTGGAATGCCCACAGGCAGAGAGAAGTCACACAAAAATAAGGACTGAAGCTCTAGTCCACTAGCCTGCTGAATGTACCCTCTCTTCCAGCCACAAAGTCAATTAAAAAGACTTCTTTTTATCATGTGGTAAACAGGATGGAATAAACAGGATGTGTATATAAACATCATTTTATTGCACTTTACTTTCTTGCCCTTTGCAGATAGAGATATAAATTGGAGGTTTATGATACAAAGCAAATCTATCAGAGTCATTTTTCCAATGTGGACTAATATGTCTCTGTTACATTTTGGTAATTCTCACAATATTTCAGACTTTTTCATCATATTATGTGTTATGTGGCTTGTGATCAGTGATCTTCAGTGTTTCTATTATAACTGTCTGGTACCTCTCCCATGTACCACTCCTAGCAAATTTAATCAATAAATATTGTGTGTGTTCTGACTGCTCTATTGACCAAATATTTGCCTTCTCTCTCCCACTTGTCAGACCCCCTCATTCCCTGACACACAACAATATTGGAATTAGATCAAGTAATAACTTTACAGTGGTCTTTAAGTGTTCAAAAAAAAAAGGAAGTCAATTGATAAGACAAATTTCATTGTTGTCTTACTTTAAGAAAATGACAGTCACCACAGTCTTCAGCAATCATACTGATCAGTCTACAGTCATCCACATTGGGACAAGACCCTCCCCCAGCAAAAAGCTTATAACTCACTGAAGGCTCAGATAATAGCATTTCTAGCAATTATTTTTAAATAAAGTATATATATATATATATATATATATATATATATATATATATATATAGTGTTTTAGACATAATATTTTTGTGCATATATTAGACTACAGTTTAGTATAAACATTAACTAGTATATACACTGGGTAATCAAAAAATTCATGTGACTCATTTTATTGCAATATTCACTTTATTGTGATAGCCTGGTACCAAAATGATAGTATCTCTACAATTTCTCTGAGGTATTGTCTGTATAGATTCCAAAGACTATAAAAGGTGCTTCTATTACCTATCATCAGAATTGTCCAGAAGTAGAGGAATAGGAACAAGATGAGGTTCTCTAGTCATCTTTTTAGATGAATGAGGGGCATTTTACATAAACTCATAAAAACTGGATTCACTAGTCAGTCTACCATTATATGAGTCCAAAGTATATACAGAAGTATTAATATACTACGACTGTGTTTAAATGTCCAAATTAAACTGATTACTTTGACGAACTTTAATTGTCTGTCATGGCAAAGCAAGTTCTTACCGGTAGTACCCAGGTAGTGATAGTTATCAGTTCCAACATTAAATAATGCAAAAAAGAAAGAATATCATGGAAATAATCATCAAATTTACAAAAGTTCCACTGGTATTTTTCTGTAGTCACTTTCCCTTTATGTAGCAAATTGCTTCACAGTTTTCTATATTAACTAATTCCTGGCCTCATAAGTTATTTCACTTTCTGCTTGTTATTATTATTATCTAAAGTAAAGTTTTCATGGGGAAAAGTAGAGGAGGAAAATTCAAATCAATTTACTTTTCTATTTTGCATCTCTAGAAAAACATTGACTAAGAATACATTTTTTTATCTTTTTTCCTGATTATTTTAATTCATGTTATGACACCATTCCATAGTAATTAATAGAGAATTTTAAAAAGTATTATAGTTTGTTAAAAAAAAAAAAGTCAAAGATGAAGAATAAGAGGAATTCAGAGAACTATGGGAAGGTCTGTTCAGGGATAGGGAACTTTTTTTTTCCACCAAGGGACATTTGAATATTTATAATTTCATTCGTAGGCAATATTTGATCAAACATTTAATTTATTCACCCATAAAAAACAACTGGATTTATTACATTTTGAGTCCCACCTACAGTTGCCTAGGCAATGCTAGACCAATCCAGCCTGTAGACTGGAGGTTCCCCAACCCTGGTATGAACCAATCAAGAATACTACTAATACTAAAATTTTACCTTTAAACATCACATTTCTAAACTCTAAAAAAAAAATCTCAAATCTTTGATCAAGTGTGGTTTTTTTTCCTTCCTTCACAAGTCATAACAATGAAAGGAAGGCTATAATACTAATATTTAGATGGATCTGAGATTAAATTTATTGGTCTCAAAAGTTGTGATCCCCTGAGAGCTGTACCACCAACATAAAGGATATGTGTTCGGTGAGATTAGAAAGATGGTCACATATCACCTTCCTCACAGTAGCCAATAAGTTATTGGACCTATGTCCTTCACAACCATATTACCTCTGTCATCCATATGACTAAATTCTGCACTCTCATTTCAGTTACCCAATTACTTCCCTTGTTTACCTTGTGTCAGACCCTTCTGTAAGTTATTACCAAATCACAAAACTGAACACCCATAGCACTAACTGTGCTGGCAACATTACTCATCCCCATCAGCAATAGTATCTGTATAAAATTTATAAAAAAGCATAAGTACATGTAAATATGAAAAGTTTATATATATGAGGTATATATACAATTATATACAAGTATAATGTATATGACATGTTTCAGGTATGTGTACTCAAAGAACTGTATTTTAATGTGTACCCAATTTTCTTTTAAATTAGAGATCACTGATCTTATAAATATCACAGTGAAACCAATTAACTGTCTTATTGAGAATCTTATGTATATTTTAATGAGATAGCAAAAAAAAATTTGAATACCTTAAAAATAAGCACTATATAAAATGCTGATTTTTATTATTGATGTTATTTTCCTTTATTAAAGTATCTACCCAACATACTGGTAATCTTCTTTTAGGATTTTAATATTCTTTGTATGTATGTGTATGTATGTATGTATGTATGCCCAAATGTGTATGCATGGACAGCCCTCGGGTTATCCAAGGGTTTTCTTTCATTCATGGTATATTTTAAGTTCACCTCCTTTGTCAATGTTAAATTTCCTAAATATCATATTTTATCTCACTTTCCCCTCAATACAAGCAAATTTGTGATTCCTCTAGTACTAATTTCTTCTATGTACATTTGCTCTAGCCCTGTACCCATCTTCATTTTAGTACCATCCATATTTCTTCATATAGCACATTTAGAACTAAGAAGGGAGAGGAAACTGTCACTGGTGATTTTTTTAAATTGTTTATTATAGTGTTGTTGAACAATCTGTTCCATTTTTAAATTAATTTATTATCTTCCCATTTTATTTGTAAATGTTCCTGGACTGATTTGACATAATTGGGTCTCAAGCCAAATTTTCAAATTCTTTTATCTCTCTTTGCTGCTTCATATTTTATGGGGTGATAGTGTACATTGTCTTAGATTATTCTGTAAATTTAACTCTAAGGCAGTTTTGCTCTTGACTGTTGACAAGGAGATCAAATGTTTGATTATTTTTTTATTGCTTTACATCTTTTAAACTTTTAAAGGAAATGGGAACAATCCATGTTATTATTTTTCCTTATTTTCCATTTTTCCAATATGAATGGTTTATTTGAATAAAAGCATATCAGAGCTGTTATAGTTTCTCATCTATTTTTCTTCTAAATATTGGTTTTACCCTTTGTTGACAGTAGAGATACTCAAAACAAATTTTCAAATTATAACTCCCATTCCATTAACAAATCATTCCCTAATTATTTAATTTTATTATAATGCAACTTAATCCTTATCATTTTAGTGGGTCATTTCCAATCATCTTCATGAAGAATCTACTCATGTTATACCAGAAAGATGCTTTTAGTAGTCTTGAGCTCTTTTAATCCTTTATTTCTTAATCCTCAGCCATATATTTCAACATATGCATTGCTGGAAACTGTAAAACAAGTTATACAACATTAATCATATTATAAAGACAATTATCTTTAGAAGACTTAAAAACTCTGATCAACATGATGATAAACAATACTTCCAGAGGACTCTTAAAAATGTGCTGTCTAATCTCTGAGATACCACCTCACACCTCTCAGACTGGCCAATATGACCAGAAAGGACAGTGATAAATGCTGGAAGGGATGCAGGAAATCTGGAACACTAATACATCGTTGGTGGAGCTATGAACTCATCCAGCCTTTCTGGAGAGCAACTTGGAATTATGCCCAAAGGGCAACAAAAATGTGCATACCCTTTGATCCAGCAATACCACTACTGGGTCTATACCCTAAAAATATGATTTTTTAAAAGGGTAAAAACATCACTTGTGCAAAAATATTTATAGCAGCCCTGTTTGGCAAATATGGCAATATGGCAAAATAATTGGAAATTAAGTAAATGTCCTTCACTTGGGGAATGGCTTAACAAACTGTGATATATATATGTGTGTGTGTGTGTGTGTGTGTGTGTGTGTGTGTGTGTGTGTGTGTGTATGTATGTCATGGAACACTATTGCTCTATTAGAAACCAGGAGGGATGGGAATTTAGGGAAACCTGGAAATATTTGTAAGAACTGATGCTGAGTGAGATGAGCAGAAGCAGAAAAACATTGTACACCCTAACAGCAACATGGGAGTGATCAACCCTGATGAACTTGCTCATCCCTTCAGTGCAACAATCAGGGACAATTTTGAATCATCTGCAATAGAGAATACCATCTGTATCCAGCGAAAGACTTTGAACAAAGACCAAAGACTATTACTGTCAAATTAGGGGGGGGAAAAGAGTTACATTATTATGTAATTTTACTATTTCATACTTTATTTTTCTTCCTTAAGAATATGATTTCTCTGTCATCACATTCAACTGAGATCAATGTATAACATGGAGCCAATGTAAACACTAACAGAATACCTTCTGTGGGGGGTGGGGGGAGGGAGGCAAGAATGGGGGAAAAATTGTAAAACTAAAAATAAATAAAATCTTTTTTTAAAAACTGTGCTGCCCATCTCCTGACAGAGAGGTATTGGATTCAAGGAGAAAATATAGATAATTTATTTTAACATGGTCAATGTGAAGAATAAATCTGAAGTACATGGCATTGATTTTTCTTTTTCAATAGGAGCAGAGGTAGGATGAGATAGAGAGAACATGAATTTTCATTCACTGAAAAAATAAAATATAATCATAAAAATAAGTAAACCAATAAAACTATGCTGTATGCTATATGTTAGTTTTATTTGGTTGCATCTGCTGAATCCATTAAAGAATTTATGTAACATTTCATCCTCTAAAAAAGATGCTGGAACATAAGGCACACATATCTTCATAATGCTCTTCTCTTATGTTTACCATAAGTACTATAAAGAGAAATGACCAAGTGACTCATGAAAAAAAGGTTGCTTTTTGCTCTTGGGCACACATGAAATCAAATGACATCATTTGTTTGGCTTTCAAGAAAGAACTCATGATACATTCTAAAATTTAACTGCAACTTCTCTATGGTATCTGGTTTCATTTAAAGTAAGAATGACATTTATTCATTTAAAGTAAGAATGAATATAGTTCAACTCCTTTCCTTAAGAATCTATTCAATCACTTAATAAGGATTTCACACTTAGGATACTAAAAATTAAATTCATGTTTATAATCAATTAAAATTGTGATTCTTAAACCTTGCTGCTCTCCTATCCATCATTCTGCTATCTTTACAGGAAAAATGGAAATAAATTTCATACAGTGATATAATAAATATCATTAATTAAGTTAGAAAATTGGGTGGTACGGTGGTAATATCACTGAATTTGTATTCATAAGACTTGGGTTTAAATTCCAGGTAGGTTTGTTCTCTAGGACCTTTGATAAGTTCTCAACTTCAGTTTCATCCCATAAGGGAATAAGACTAAATTATTATTAGATCTCTTTTTAGCTTTGTCTTACAATCCTGAAGTCCTAATATTGAGAGTATGAACACCTGAGTTTTATCCTATCTGTGCTACAAACTAATCATGTAATATTGAACATATTATTTACTTTAATGTGCCTCAGTTTCCTTCTCTATAAAAGAAAGGAAATGAAATGAATAGTTACTCTAAAACATGCCTTTGTATCATATGATTCTGTGATAAAATTTTCACTTCCATAAATTTTTTAAAATGTGTACTTGGGTTAATATTTTTATATATCAGAATATTTTGCATAGTAACATACCTTGTATATAATATTCACTTATTAGGTGCTTATTAAATTAAATATCATTGAAATCCAAAGACATTTTGGACAAAGGCATACAGACAGTAAATGAAATGTAAGGAACAAGAAAGTCAGTTTGGCAAGAGGATGTGGTTTATAAAGGAAAGTAATGTTTTAAGTTTAGATTATAAAGGTTTAGATGTGAAAAATGGACTCTATATTTGACCTTAGAGGAAATTGGGAGACCATAGAATACACCTGATTGTAGTCATGGGGTCAGAAATTAAAAGAGTTAAAAATATCTCCTTCAACAAAAACAGGGAAGTTTGGGAGGTGATATATTTAGAGGAGGAGGGTAGGGAGTTAATGGTGAGAAAGATAATTAATTTTTTTGGCAATATTGAATATGAAATGTCTGTTGGACATCCAGATTGAAATATCCACTAAGCAGTTGGTGATGTGGGATGAAAACTCAAGAGAGAGAGAAGTGAGTTGGACATATAGATCTGGCAGTTATCTGCATATGCAATTAAACCCAAAGAAGCTGATGAAGTCACTAAGAGAGTCTGTAAAGAGAGAAAAGAGGAAGAAGTTGAAAGATAGAACTTAGGCAGAATGATATAGCAAAAGAGACTAAGAAGACCACAGAGATAAAAAGGGAACCAGGAGAGAACAGTCACAAAAACCCAGAATTGAGAATATTTAAATAGATCAAGACAGTCAATAATCTATTACCATTTATTAATTGACTACTATGATAAGCACTATGCTAAGAACTGGGAAGTCAAAGCAAAGCAAAAGATAGTCCCTAACCTCAAGGACCTCACAATATATTGGGGAAAGAGGAACAGCATGCAAACAAATATGTACCAGAAAAAAACTATAAACAAGATAAAAAGGAAATAATTAATAGAGGGAAGGCAGTATTAAATTATGTCAAATTCAACAGAAATATCAAAAATGATGAAGACAGGAGAAAATGAAATTTGGCAAATAAGTAATCATTTAGTAACCTTGGAGAGAATATTTTTAGTTGACTGATTCATATTGGTAGCCAGATTTCAAAGGACCAAGAAGTGATAGAGGATAGAGGAAGTAGAGGTTGGGAATATAAATAGCTCTTTCAAAGAGATTTGGATGGGGAAAAGGAAAAGAAATATAAAATTATATCCTGAAGTGATGATAGGGTCAACTGAAGACTTTTGAAGGATGAAGAAGACCTGATTTTGTTTAAAGGGAACCAGCAGATAGGACTAGATTGATGATTAGAGACTGCAGTAATTCTTGAGCAACAGCTCAAAGAGATTCAGGGGTTTATGTAAAGGAATTGACATCGGTAAGCAGAATTACTTCATCATAGGCTTGAGTTAAAGAAGAGATAATTGGGAATGGTTCCAAGTTGTTTTGAGCTACAGCTAAGACTGAGTTCCTAGCAAATGGTTTCATTTTCTCAGTAAAACAAGTTGAGGTCCTCAGTTCTTAAAGTGTGTGTAGTATAGAAAATAAGTAGAGAAACAAAATGTTTGTCCTCACTGTGGGGAAATACAACAAATTTTAAATCATTCTATTTCAAAACCAGGCAATGATTGAATATGTAAATTTTTTTAGCAACAGCATAGTGACATGGTGTTCTCTCAGAGCCATTAAAGGAATACTAACTCTTTTTCAAAGTACAGTGATCCCTGAATCATATAGGAAGCTATAACCAGCTAGAACAGGAAGAATGTAACTTGTAAGTACATTATTTTTTTCTTTTCATGGATTATAATTGAACTTTCTTCTTAAAAAATGGGAAGGAATGTCTATGAGAAGAAATATCAGCAAGAAGATTGTGTTGTCCTGCAAAGTAAAAGACAGAGAAATAATCAAAAATAATGAGGAGCACAAGGATTCATTAACTAAACACATATATCCAAATAGGGTCAAAGGCTCAAATACTCCTTTTTCTGATTCACTTGCATATATTTTAGTAGCAAAAAAACTTGATTAATTACAATATGTTTCATATGAAGTAACATTGTAAGTTCTGACAAAAATAATGAAATTTATAAAGATTAAGATTAACCAGAACTCATTTCTAAAATAGAGAATTGCATCAAATTTATAAGGTCACAAGTCATTCCCCAATTTATAAATGGGCAAGAGATATGAATAGTTTTCAAATAAATAAATTAAAGTTATCTATAAGCATATGAAAAAATGCTCCAAATCATTATTGATTAGAAAAATGCAAATTAAAACAACAATGAGATATCATCACACCTATTATAATGGCCAAGATGAGAAAAATGGAAAATGACCTATTTTGGAGAGAATAGGGGAGGATTGGGACATTGATGCATTGCTTGTGGAGATGTGAACAGATCCAATCTTTCTGGAGAGCAATATGGAACAATGCCCAAAGAGCAATTAAACAGTTCATACCATTTGATCCAGCAATTCCAATTCTAGATCTATATCCAGAAGAAATCATTTTTAAAAAGGGAAGAGTCCTACATGTTCCAAAATACTCATAGCAGCTCTTTTCATAGTAGCAAAGAATTGGAAATTGAGGGATGCCCATCAATTGGGGAATGGCTAAACAAGTTATGGTACATGAATATTATGGAATACTATTGTTCTGTAAGAAATCATAAATGGTCAGACTCTAGAGAAGCATGGAATGACTTACAGGATTTGATACTAAGTGAAGGGATTAGAACCAAGAAAACAATGTGCACATCAACAACATTATGAGATGAACAACCTTAATGGAAGAAATCTTCCTTTCAACAGTTCATTGAGCTAGGACAACTGTATTAGATTGGTTGTAGACTGCATTAATCCCATCCAGAGGAAGAAAAGCAAAACAAAACAAAACTCACAAAAATACCCAACCCTTCAGAATCTGATGAACACTTTACAAAAATTATGCTTTATGCATATCTTTCCCTTAATCCTAATTCCTCATACTAAAAATTACTAATTTATAAACATGTTTCTCAAAATATGTATGTCCAATACTAACCTGACTGTTTGCCACTGAGGGGAGGGGGTGGGGGTAGGAAGGGAAGATGGAAGGAAATTTTGAAACTTAAAAATATATATCTGCACGATGAAAATAAATTAAAAAACAGAATAAAAAAAGATTAACAGAGAAATTTCTAATAATGTCTACATAAGTGTTTGTTGTATACATGGCAAATAAGGACTCGGATTTAGATAGTGCCTTAAAAGTATTGTTCTTATAACAACCTTGTGAAGCTGTGAGTAGAATATTTTAATCTCCTTTTGGTTGGGAATATCAACAGCTAGACTTTGCTATCCTCCAACATTAAAGCTTGCACTAGTTATAAGAGAATAGTCTGTAAAGACATGTGATTTGGGGGCGGCTAGGTGGCGCAGTGGATAAAGCACCTGCCCTGGAGTCAGGAATACCTGGGTTCGGTCTCAGACACTTAATAATTACCTAGCTATGTGGCTTTGGGCAAGCCACTTAACCACGTTTGCCTTGCAAAACAAAAAACAAAAAAAAAGACATGTGATTTATTTCTGTTCACATAACTAATATATTGTAGAATCAAGACTAAAACTTAGGTCATTTAACTATAAATGCAATGCTCAGCTCACTATTCCAAGTTGTCACAAATGTACATATGTGTATATATATGTATCTATAAATAGATGATAGATAGATAGATAGAAAAATAGATATTTAAACAGTATCTGTTCCATAAACCAAGTGAGGAAAATGCCATAATTCCATTTTGTAATATCTATCATAAAATTCATTCCAAATCTTTAGAGATTATAAATCTAATACATTATATTGACCAGATTTTATATGATTAGTCAAAATAGATGTTTATAGCAGGTGGTCAAATTAAATAAATCTGTTTTTAACCATGGAACTGTATTTAAAAAAAATAACTCACAAAATACCAATCAGACACTTTAATTATATACTCCAAGCCAACACATTAGGTGAATAAAATTTGACTCTTTAAATGATTGTGCTCTACTAAAATGTTGATGCCCATCTGGGCATTATTAATCTAATAACACCCTTCCCTCCATAACAAATAATTATGACTGACCTTTTTGTTGACCCAATCCCTTTTAATCCTAGTGCCTTTGCTTTAAGATTCTCTGATTTATCCTGCATCTGTCTTGTTTATTCAGTTATTTTAATGTTATCTCTCTAAATAGATTTTAAACTCCTTGAAAGCAGAGTCAATTTTGCCTTTCTTGATCTTCCATTCTTAGCACATGGTCTAGCACATGGTAAGCATTTAATAAATACTTGTTGGTTTGACTTCACTTGATTCCCCCCCCCCCCCGCCAAAATCAATTATATTATTTATGTGCTCCTGGGACTCTCTTTTCTTGAGTTAATATAATGTCATGGCAGTCAGGTGGCACTAATGAATAAAGTGATAGATCTGAAGGCAAGAAGACCTGTGTTCTAATATGGTATCAAACATTTGGCATCTTTCTGACCATAAGCAAATCACTTAACCTCTTCCTTCTTGAGCTTCTCCATCTGTAAAAGAGGGTAATAATAGCATCCATTTCAGAGAATTGCTGTGAACATAAAATAAGACATTTATAAAGTGTTTTTCAAATTTTAAAACAAATGTTATAAAATTATTGTTGTTGTTATAGAATATATATATATATATATATATGTAAACAAGATTAAAGACTGAAGACCTATTTATGCTAACATGTTCTTTCTCTATCCATTCTGTTCCCAAGACAGTCATCCAATTCTAGGTATATAGGTAAGGACCAAATTATGCACAATTTAAGAATTAGAAAAAGAAGTGGAATACTTTATCCATTTAAGGACCATGTCTGATAAGGGAGCCCCAGATCACTGTCTTTCTTAGTAATAAGTATGAAATTAGGTCTCTTTGATTGATGCTTGTCTGCCACATTTGGCCCTCAATTAATTCAGAATACATCAACTTTGACTGTATTCATAACCAGTGTGATTATTTTTACTGAATTGATTGTTTAATTACTGGAATATCAAAGTCTCAGAGGCATCAAAATTGTAACCCAAAGGGCAAGGAGTAAATACATGGAAAATGCAATTACTATAGCAAATTGCCAACAATGATATGTATTCAAGGAAATCAATGAAATCTGTATTAAAAATATTTATGTCTGGGAAAAGAGAAAGGTCGATAACAAGGCATCTAAAGTTTAGATCCTGAGAGTAATACTATGATGAAAAGCAACCCAGAACAAGTGATTGTTACTTTAATCAATACTTATTTTTACTTCTTATGACCCCAAGAAAAAGAACAGAGAGAAATGCCAAGGATAGGTTTCTTATCCAACTTCCCCAAATTAAATTTTAAAAATGTTACTTCTTTGGGCAAAATAATCAAATGACAGTTTCAGACAAGATAAATGGAGTTGTAAAGAGTAGCAGTGTTGGTGGCATACAAAATGGAATGACTGAGACTCAACAGATTTATGGAATTGGGTATCAATTGCCAGTATGATTAGGAAAGTAAAAATGTTGATGGTTAACTGATTGTGGTAAGCAGTGCAAGTGATAATAAGAACAACGACAACAATAATAATAACTCTGTTCTGAAGAAAACAAAGTTTTCATGGGAAAGAAAAATTTTCCTACCAGTAGTTTCTTCAGCTTAGCAAAATTCAGGCTGTGTGTGTGTGTGTGTGTGTGTGTGTGTGTGTGTGTGTGTGTGTGTGTGTGTGCTTAGAAGTACAGTAATAAAATTGACCTAGAACCTCTGGTTCTATTAGTTACATACCAACAATGTTAAAAGAATTAAACATAATACGTTGAGTGAATTTATGGAAAGACATGGGCAAGAACATGAGAGAATTAGATTTCTACTAGTAGAGGAAGGAGAAATCATAGATTCATTTGATTAAGGATAGGAACTGAACTTATGATTTCTAGGCTCAAGTTAGTTTTATGTAGATAAGTCATGATTCTTAATTTTATTTTAACATGCACAGAATCAAAAAGAACTGGGATAGAGGTTTCTGTACATTTTTTTTTAAATTTGGGAAATAGAAAAGCACATAATTTGAGAAGTGAAGTATTTCATCAGTATTTCAATTTTACTATCCATGGTATTCAGTATTATTGAAAGCTTTTTTAAAGGTACAGGGAAAAGTGTCCCTTGGCTTTAGGAAAGATGGATTGGTTATAGTTCATGGCATGCTGAACCACTGAATTTACATCCAAGAACAGAATGTTTTGAAGTTTCTTTATTGTTTCTTTGACTGACTGGAGCCTCTGCATGAGGGTGATTTTACATAAATTTAAATACGTACCTCATAGTGAAGAGTATGATTTTTCTCTTCAAGGTTATAAAAAAGAGAAACTAGAAATTATTTTGCTTTACATCTGTCCTAGAATTCATAGCTTTTTTTTAGCCTGTGCAGGAAATATAATATTCCTATGCACAAAAAAGGAAAGAGAATCTAAACTATAGTACAGAAAGAGATCTTAAACTATAGTACAGAATAATAATCATCAAAAGGACTTGGTATTGACTAAGAAATAAAGAGACCAATGAATGGAACATATTAGGTACATAACAGATAAAAGCAAATTAGTACAGCAGCCTAGTGTTTGAAAAAGAACAGAAATCTAACTATTGGGGCAAGAATTCATTATTAAATATAATTTTGGAAAAACCCCAAATCATTGTGGCAAAAAAGATCCAAACCCACATTTTACACTGTAATACCTATGGTTTATACATAACAGATTACATCTTAAACAAATTAGAGGAGCAAAGAAGAAATAATCACTTGGGTCTATGATGGGCGGGGTGGGGGGAAGTTTGTGACCAAAAGAGAGATGAAGGTCACAAAAAGTAAAATGAACAATTTCTTATAGACAAAACCAAAACAAATTTTGCACAATCAAATCTAGAACATCTAGCATTAGAAAAGAATCAGGTATATGGGGAGGGGGAAGGGTCATTTCTTATAAAAGCTGATTCCTACAAGAATAAGAACCGTTCTTGAACAAAAAAGTGGCCAAAGGATATAAATCATTTTAAGAGAATGAAATTCTAGCTATCAAAATCATATTAAAATTTCTAAATCACTAATAATTAGATAAATGTAAATTAAAAGAACTTTGCATTTCTATCTGACAATCCTTTGAAATGGTAAAGTTCACACACAAAAAAAATCTAATCATTATGCTGGAGCTACTGGAGGGAAAATAGGTATATATTTTTGGAGGAACTGTGAACTAGTCCAACCATTCTGAAAGGCATTTTGGAACTATAGCAAAACAAACAAACAAACATAAAATCTCTTACTCTTTTACCCAGAGATATTGCTACTAGGCTTGTACCCAAAAGAGATCAAAGAAAAGGAAAAGAATTCATATGCACAAAAATATTTACAGCAGCTCTTTTTGTTGTGAGATAGAATTAGAAAGTGATGGAATTCTTGTAATCTAAAGAGTGGTTGAACAAGATATGATTTGTGAATGGATCGTGCTGTAAATCTAATGAAGATGATATATTCAAAGAAGATTGGAACACTTGTAAGAAGTGATGCAGAGTGAAGTGATTATAACCAAAGGAATAATGTATATAATATATAGTTATATAATAATAACTGTATTGTAGAGAAGCAACTTTGAAAGACAGGAACTCTGATCATTACAATGACCCCAAAAGCATACTCATGATCCCAAAGCATACTCAAAATGAATCAAGTTATCTACCTCTTGAGAGGGAAAGAGATGATGAACTTGGAGTGTTCATTGAGACACATCTCTTTTTTCATATAGGTAATGAGGTAATCTGTTTTGTTTGTGCATCCAAAGATGTAATGGAAGATGAGAGAGAGACAGAGAGAGAGAGAGAGAGAGAGAGAGAGAGAGAGAGAGAGAGAGAGAGAGAGAGAGAGAGAGAGAGAGAGAGAGAGAGAAAAGGAAGATCTTTGGGGGAAAATAAATAATAATTAAAATTAGCAAAAAAAATGATAAAAGTTGTACTGTCATAGTGGCCCCCTATTGTTCCCAGAATAAAGTCCATAATACTCTGTCTAGTATTCAAGGTCAAAATATAGCCATGCCATGCCAATCCAGCCTTAATATTCTTTTTCCAACCTTTGGATCCAGCCAAACTGGTCTCCTTTCTATTCTCCCCAATAATTCATGCTCATTTCTGACTCTATACTTTTTACATGATGTTATCTGTTGCCAAAAAGTCTCTTCTGTTTCCCCTCCACCATTCAGATTTTACCTTTTTTCCAAGGTTCAGTTCAACCATGTAATCTTCCTTGATATCTTCAGCTAACAATGCATTTTTTTCATCAAGGAAAAGCCATCTATTCTTTCTGTCCATAGCACTTATTTTGAACAGGTAATCATATGTTGCTTTCCATTGTTAGTTAAATAATATTTCTATAACACTTAATATGTACCAGATACTTTGCTAAGTATTTTAGAAATATTATCTCTTTTGATTCTTATAACAGTCCTTCAAAGTAGGTGTTATTGTTATTGCAAACTCCTAGCAAGCAAGCAGGGATGCTTTCTTTTTTCAATATAGGGTTCTGCAGACAATGACTCGAATGAATGAAAAGCAATTATGTCATAAGAGGCTGATATTTAATAGAATAAATAAATCTCACATATGTTTCATATAAAACAAACTTGAAATACTAAAGGTGAAAATTTATTGAAGATGCTACCACAGACAGTTACTCCTTTTAAATGTCATTAAAAACCATAGCTTTGTGGGAAAACTGCTACATTCAGAACCAAAAGACCAGAGTTCAAATTCTGACTTTGCTACTTGCTACCTTTGTGAGCATACTAGTCAGTTTATTTTTAATGGTCCTCCATTTCTTCACACGTAAAATGAGGGAGAAGTTATTAAAACAGATCACAAAGGAGCCTCCTTGATTTAAATTCTGTTATTTATATCTTGCTTAAGGTCCCACAGTTTCCCTTTAGTGGCAGAGCAAGACTATAATCCAAGGGCCCTTAGTTTTATGTTAAGGCTCTTTCCAATCCAGTCTAGTTTATTTTCTTAGGCTTCTCCTTGAAAATATTGTATTTGATGGATTTCCAGTAATATTAAGCAAAAAGAAAAAATTATAAAGTCACTACCTTGAAAATAGTCAAATCCATAGATTCTCATTTGCTGTGTTATTGAGATTGCAGGTAAGTGAAGAAAATAGAGATCTTTTACAAAACATTTTTCTAATTTCCAATTTCTGTAAAACTGAGTAATTCTGTAATCCTATATTTTTTACTTAAACTTTATTTCCCTCCATGTTTCCAAAGCTTCAGTGTCCACAATACCTCAACAGACTGAATACATGCTTATTAGGCCTAAGAATGCATCCCTACATTGATATCTTCTTTTGCCAGATGATCCTGTCCTTTCAGTGGCAAAGAGCCAAGGATTACTCCTGCTAGCTTTCAGTTAATACAGACTGACAGAACACATCCTTTCTGCATTGCAAAGGAATGCCCATAAGTGTATATTAAACATAACTCACTCACTACAAAGGCAAACTATACTTGTCCCCTAACTTAACCTAACTTCACAGGACATGCACACACGGGGTTTTTCAGCTCTATTCATTACTATTTCCTTACAGTTCGATTTTGATTCTGAAAAAAGTGAAGTGAATAAGTCTGAACATTTGTACCACTTAAGAAAACAACTAGTGTTGAGCGGCTAGGTGGCATAATGGATAAAATGCCTGCCTTGGAGTCAGGAGTACCTGGGTTCAAATCCGGTCTCAGACACTTAATAATTACCTAGCTGTGTGGCCTTGGGCAAGCCACTTAACCCCATTTGCCTTGCAAAAACCTTAAAAAAAAGAAAGAAAGAAAACAACTAGTGGATTGTCAATCAAGGATTAAGCATGAATCGAGAAGTTTCAAAGAAAGTACTTTAAAATGCCATATTTCTCTTTATCTAACTCTCTATCTCCCTATGTCTTTTTATTTCTCCTTTTCTTTCTTCATTCCCTCTATCTCTCCTTTCTTTTCCTTCCTTGCTTCCCTCCTTTATTTCTTCCTTCTTTTCTTTTTTCTCCAGAAATATTAGGTAAAGGATAGAAATAATAGTTAGAATAGAGGTCAGGACCTGTGGTTAGGATGAAGGTCAAATCCTCAAATTCATCCTTCCTTCCCAAACTCCAAAGTGAGGCCAATTCCTAACTCATAAGTATTCTCCAGTAGCCTCCTTTCTGGTGGCACAACTCTCAATATCAGAAGGTTGCTTGTATCATAGTAATATTACTTCTCATTTCTATAGTCTTTTCCCATTTATGAAGCATTTTCCTAAGAGCACCCCGATGAACATTCAGTACATATAATTATTGAATTACAAAATTTTCTGCCCAAGAATTTTTTATAAAAAGGATTTTGAGGGATGAACTGATGGAATCATGTGGGAGTGTAGCAGGAGAAAGTGCCCTTATGGGGGCATTCACATAGTTTCAGGTTCAAGAGGTCTTATATACTATCTCAACAAGATTTTCCCTTTGGAAACCTGTTGATAAGTTCAAAACCACCACCCTTCCCATAATGAAAAAAATAATAAACACATTCTCAACCTGCTCTTTAACTTTCCAGAAGAGTAACAACCTTTGTGCTCCAAATGGGAAAGAAAAGGTCAACAGCTCTGGGAAGGCCGAAATGTAATGAAGTAACAATTGAGAAAATCAACAAGAAAAATGTTTTTGTTCTGTCCAAGAGTTAGAAATAATAGAGGTCATCTCAGATAATTAAGATGAACTAGGTGAAAGATTAATATTTTTAATCCAATCATGCTTTGACAATACTATAATATTTCAGGGTTTCCTACCAGAAGCAATGTTTGTTTCAGGAATAATGCCAGCCATTCTCTCTAACACAGGAAGTTTCATTCCCCATCCTAATCTCTTGGAGGCCCAGAATCCCAGTCAGTTTAGAGTAACAGGAATGAGCTGTTTATTTCATCCTCCCAATTTCCTTATTATTCTAATACAAATGAATTAACTCTCTAAAGAGAGTTCATTGCTTCCTAAGATCACCAACCATACAAAAACTAAGATTCTAAAAAATCTGAAAGATAGCACTGTCTTAATAGTAGAAGTTAGACTGAAGCAGATCTACTGGAAGGTTCAAATGGAAACAATGCTGAATTTGGTGTGAAAAGATCCACCTGGTCTGCATTTTTGCAACCACCAAAGGTAATTGATGGGTCCATGGATGAGTAAGGGATAGCTATCCTAAACATGCAAAGACTTCCCCTAGTATAATGGGAAGAATAAAGCAATCTATTCCAAGGACCATGAAAGAAACTGAAGTAGGCACTATAGAGCACTTAGAGCTTGGTCAGACAACAAATATGGTCATCCACTTCATCCCAAACCACCTCCAGTCATCTTGAGTTTGTCTTACCATTATCTTACCTCAATGATTCTGGAAGAGAGAGTGAAACTAATGACTTTGTGCAACTTAAATCCAATTCATGCTTGTCAAGAAATTACTTCTTGATATTATTGGTACTCTTGAAAATAAAATATAAAACAACAGCAGCAACAATAACAACCTTTGCCTAGTCTCTTAACCTCTCTCGACCTCAGTTTCTTAAAGTGTCAGATTAAGGAATCAGATGAAATGACCTTAAAGTCCCATTCCATTTCTAAATCTATGATACTATGGATCCTATGAAATTACAGAAAGATATTAGTATAATCCTAGCACCTAAAGCATGGTTTTGTGGCGTAAACCCTTTGTACCATTGTGAACATCCAAAGTATACATTAATGACAATATACAAAATTCATTGTCACTCAATTCCAATTTCTATTGATATTACCTAAGCATGGGGTAGGGAAGAGAGGGATGAAGACAGGAGTCTCTTAAATCTACAGATTTAGGGACAAGGATTCCACTCATTTATGGTACCTTTTTTCACTCTATTGATATATAATTAGTAGCAAAATCATTAGAATGGAAATCAGAAGATCTAGATCCCACAACCACTTTGTCATTTACTATCCATATGGGCCTCATTTTCCTCACCTATAAAATGGTAAAGCTGAACTAGATGATAGCTAAGGTCTCTGACATTTCCAGAAACTATGACTAAAGGTACTTTCTAGACCTAAGTTTATATGACTCTAATAAGTGGATGTGTTTTAGTCTTTTAAATCTGATAGTTTTATTATAGGAAGCAAGAATAGTTTAATCTATTGACAATATACAAATTAAGAAATTACAGACATAAAGAAAAAGCCCAGGTGATAGCTACTATTCAATCTAGAGCATAAATGTTAAACACACAAGCCTAGGAATTAATGTGGTCCCTAATAGTTCTAAGTGTTATTGGGAAGTATATAATCAAATCAAATAAAAATACAATGAAACATTGATAATGTAATTTTCTAAATGAATATCTGTATAGGTTTTATGTATTGCCCTGTTCCTATTTGAGTTTGATACACCACTGGTGTAGAATATATACATTGGCCCCACTCATTAAGGGTCAGGCTGGCTATATATTCACTCAGAGTTCTAGAACACCCTAAAGGATTTATAAATATCTTCTTTCTCTGCCATGGCACTATCCCCTCACTAGTTGTGTTCTTCCCATTTGTTAGGGGTTTGTAACTATTGGCCAACTTCCATTTAGGCAGTTAATATCAACTGACTTTTATAAAATGATTATTATTTCATTGATATTGCAAGGGCATATTACAAACATTTCCCTTAATATTTGGGGGGCATGATTCCCTCTTTGTGACCTCAGTCTTGTTGATAGGGATGAGAAAAATTAAGATAAAGAATTAGTTCAGTGTCTTTATAGCACCAGTCCCATCAAATTCATGTCCAGATGTTGGATGAGCCTGCATCTCAGCTACTGCTGGGCTGAAGTCCCAAAAATCAAGAGCATTGTGCTGCTTTGGCTGTAAAACCCAAACTCTGGAACACTAAGAGTCTGAGAGAGGCTCTATTGTCTTCGTACTTAGGGGTAATGATATTGTACTAACTGCCAAAAATGACTCTAAAAAGATGAGATATCAAGGAACTCTTGAACTCACTTTTGAACTCGTTGTTGTCTCTATTCCCTTTACTGACTACCAGGCTCCCCAAGAGATAGTAGCTGAAGATGACAGGATTTTTTAATACTTATGCAGATAATTAAAGAGCTTCCTCTTCAATGTAGGCTTTCCCAATTAAAATCAATTGCAATTGAATATTCCACGTCTCTTTAATACACTTTCATTGGTGTTATGACTAAAAGATTTACTGATGTACCTTTCAACCCTAATAGTCTATGCCTCTAATCAATGAATTATTGTTCCAGTTGCTTAATTCTGATAGTTTTACTACAAGAAACAAGAGCATTTTACCTATTGACATTATGAGGAGGGAAAAATTGAAGCAGTTCAAAGTAAACATGATCTATATAAGTTTAAAGTAAGCACCCCAGGTATCCACATGGACTGTTCGTGTCTGACTATGGTAAAGCACAATGTAATTTGTCTCAAACAAAATGATGTCATTGTGGTCTTCTTCAATAACCATGCAAGTTTGGGAACCATAGGTGTACATATAAAGTCTTCATACAACTATCAGAAAGCATTCACATACACACACACATGCAAATAATTGTCCTAGAAACAAGCTTCCAGAATATCTATGTAATGAAATATCATCCCAAGTACTCTGCAAATAAGCTAAATCTTCACTATAAATGTCTTCCTAGATCCCTTAGTCCAGGATACTTTCTATTATGAGTCCTGGCTTACTTCCCCAAGAAATCAGAGACTTGGGAAAAGGAACTCAAATCATTTTGTCCAAATCATATTTGGCTCATGGAATCTGTTCCTTCTTCCTCATCTAGTCCTACTCTTCTCCAAATCCCACATAAATAAGAATTCTTTTCTTCTCCTAATCAATTTTTTTCACTCTTATGATAGAAAGCTTTTCTTTTCATTATATTGTAATTGAGGCAACTCTTCTGCCATATGTGTACACATTTCTCCCAGCCCTATTCACCTAACTCTGCTGTAAACCTATCTTATTCCACTATAAACTTCTCCAATTCAGGCAATATGAACAGGTTGAGAATTGCCAGAGGGAAAAAATAATTGCCCTAGCACTGAATGAATTTACAATCCAGGAGATAAATGAAAATGAGAGACAGGAAAATGCATGCTACCTATTGTATCTGCTGTCAGATGCCAGTATTGAACTGGTTAAAATCTCTTAAAAAAAAGAATTTCTTAACTTTTTATTTCATTGATTTCTCTCAGTCCTTTTTTTGTAAGTAATGGTAGTTTCCATGTTAGTTGGAATTAAAGGTAAATTATTATGGTATTTAAAAGTCAAAGCTTTTTTTTAGTCAATGCACAATAATGTTCCAGAGGAATTAATGCATTTTACTGTTTCAACTCAACAAACATTTATCCCTGTGCTAGCCATAGGAATACAAGGATAAAAATGGAAAGATCACTCACAAGAGAACTTTCATTCTTCTAGAGGAATGAGGTAAACATACAGTTAATATTAATGAAAGGCAGGCTATGAAAGGGGCAAAGTATAAACTACCCGAGTAAAAATTTAAGGAGAGAGAGAACTTTTCATTTGGGGTTAGAAGGGTTGGAAAAGATTTCATTGAAGAGTTGACATCTCTTTACAAAGGTTCATAAAGCAGCGAGGAATAGTAAATTTATTTCAGGTATGGAAAACAGCTACTGCCAATGTATGGAATACAGGAGACAGTAGGTGCAGAATACGGAACAGCTAGTAGTTCCATTTGACTGGAGCAAAAAGTTCATGAAAGGAAGTACTATAAAATTAGGCTGGAAAGGAAAGGTGGAATCAGATGGTGGATAGTTTTAAATAGAAGGCTAAAGTTTATTTACTTTATCCTTTATTTCCCAACTGATATTTTATTTTATTTTTATTTTTACAATTACATGATTTGAAAGTTTTTCAACATTCATCCAAATGCATATGCATATTTATAAGATGCATAGTTTATTTTGATTCTCTCTTCCTCACCCCCCAACCCAGTGATGAACTGTCTGGTGAACATTGTACATATATATTTGTGCTTAACATATTTACAGATTAGTCATTTTCTGCATGAGGAATTAAGCCTAAGTGAAAAGAAAGAAATCCAGGAGATAAAAATGAAAAACATGAAAGATCTTTTAAAAAGTAAAAGTAGTGTTCATTCAAATTCCAAAGGTTTTTAGTTGACTTTTCTTCATCTGGATATGGATAGCATTGTCCATAGCAGGACTCCCAGGGATGTCCTAGCTCTCTGAACTGCTGAGAAGAGCTGCATCTATCAAGTTTGATCAACTCACGGTGTTGTTATTAATGTGTACAATGTTCTCTTGATTCTGCTCCCTTCCCTCAGCATCAGTTCCTGTAATTTGTAACATGCTTCTTTAGAGTCTGATTCTATATAGTACTCCATAGTACTCTATATAGTACTCCATAATATTCATATACCATAACTTGTTCAACCATTCCCCAATTGGTGGGTATCCCCTCAATTTCTAACTTTTTGCCACTACAAGAAGGACTGCTATGAATATTTTGTAACATGTGGGTTTTTTCCATTTTTTATCATTTCTTCTAATTAGAAACCTAGTATTGGTATTTCTGGGTCAATGAGTATGATTGGTTTTATTACTCAATGGGTATAATTCCATATTGCTCTCCAGAATGGTAGGATCAGTTCACAACTCCATCAACAATGCATTAATGTCTCAATCCTCCCACAACCTCTCCAAGATTCATTGTTTTCCCTTTTTGTCATCTTAATCAACCTGACAGGTGTGATGTGGTACCTCATAGCTGTTTTAATTTGTATTTCTCTAATAGTGATGATTTGGAGTAAATATTTTTGTATGATTATATGTAACTTTAATCTCTTCATTTGAATACTGCCTGTTCATATCCTTTGACCATGTATCAATTAGGAAATGATTTGGTTTTTTAAAATTTATTTATTTATTGAAGGCAATGGGGTTAAGTGACTTGCCAAAGGTCACATAGTTAGGTAATTATTAAGTGTCTGAGGCCAGATTTGAACTCAGGTCCCCCTGACTCCAGGGCCTGAGCCATCTAGCTGTCCTGGAGAATGACTGTCCTGGGACTGGGATCTCACCCCTGACTTATCACTGGTCAAGATGTTGCCTATGCAGCACCCCATTGCCTTTGCAGTGGTTTCTTTCCTCCTTTAGACATTTGATTCAATTCTCTAAATATTTTAGAATGAGACCTTTATCAGAAAATTGTTTCCAAGATTTATTTTCCCCTCTAATCTTGGCAGCATTGGTTTTATTAGTGCAAAAACTTTTTAATGTAATATTGTGCAATATAATCATCGATTTTGCAATTTATAATGTACTCTATTCTTCTATCATCATAAATTTCTACCCTTTCCAGAGATCTGCAAGATAGAGTTTTCACCCTCTGTCCCTATGATACTACAAACCTCTGAGTATCTAGTAAAGTCACTTCTGATTAAATTAAGTCTAGAGCTGCTAGCTAGAGTTTCCAATAAGATTAGGGGTGAAACAAGGATGCCCATTATCACCACTACTATTCAATATCATATTAGAAATGTTAGCTTCAGCAATTAGAGAAGAAAAAGAAATTGAAAGAATTAGAATTGGGAAGGAAGAGACAAAACTCTTACTCTTCGCAGATGACATGATTTCTACCTAGAGAATCCCAAGAAATCATCCAAAAAGACTACTACAAACAATTAGCAATTTTAGCAAAGTTGCAGGATATAAAATAAACCCTCATAAATTCTCAACTTTTCTATATATGTCTAGCAAGATACAGCAGGAAGAGCTAGAAAAAGCAACCTCAAACAATATAAAATACCTGGGACTCTATTTGCCAAGACAGACTCAGAAACTTTTTGAAAACAATTATAAAACACTTCCCACACAAATTAAATCAGATTTAAATAACTGGGCAAATATCAACTGCTCATGGATAGGGAGAGCGAATATAATAAAAATGACAATTCTACCAAAAGTAAACGACCTGCTTAGTGCCCTACCAATCAAAATTCAAAAAAATAACTTTAATGAGTTAGAAAAAGTTGTAAGTAAATTCATATGGAGAAATAAAAAGTCAAAAATTTCCAGGGAGTTAATGGAAAAAAGTTCAAAAGAAGGGGGCTTAGCCCTACCTGATATAAAATTATATTATAAAGCATCAGTCATCAAAACTGGTACTGGCTAAGAAATAGAGTGGTGGACCAGTGAAATTGACTAGGTGCAATAGCAGGAAACTATTATAGCAATCTGCTGTTTGATAAACCCAAAGAGTTCAGCTATTGGGATAAAAACTCTCTACTTCATAAAAACTGCTTGGAAAATTGGAAGTTAGTGTGGAAGAAACTTAGATTAGACCAACACCTTATACCCTTTACCAATATAAGATCTAAATGGATACAGGCTTTAGACATGAAAAAAACAATACTATAAGCAAGTTAGAAGATCAAGGACTAATTTACCTGTCAGATCTAGAAAGTGGAGTAGTTTATGACTAAGAACATCACCAAAAGCAAACTAGATGATTTCGATTACATTGATTTAAAAAACTTTTGCACAGATAAAACCACTGTAACCAAGATCAAAAGAAATGTAGTAAACTGGGAAACAATCTTTACAACAAATGATTCTGACAAAGGACTCATTTATAAAATATACAGAGAACTGAGTTATATTTTTAAAAAAAAAAAAGGCCATTCCCCAGTTGACAAATGGTCAAAGTATATGCAAAGGCAATTTACAGATGAGGAGATCAAAGCAATCCATAATCATATGAAAAATTGCTCTAAATCATTAATTATTAGAGGAATGCAAATTAAAGCTTCTATGAGGTACCACCTCACACCTCTCAGACTGGCCAATATGACCAGAAAGAATAATGATCATTGTTGGAAGGGTTGTGGAAAATCTGGGACACTATTACACTGTTGGTGGAGCTATGAACTCATCCAACCTTTCTGGAGAGAAATTTGGAACTATGCCTAAAGGGCAACAAAAATGTGCATACCCTCTGATCCAGCAATACCACTACTGGGTCTATACCCTGAAGAGATGATGGTAAAGGGTAAAAACATCACTTCTACAAAAATATTCATAGCAGCCTCTTTGTGTTGGCAAAGAATTGGAAATCAAGTAAAATGTCCTTCAGTTGGGGGATGGATTAACACACTGTGGTATTGTGGTATATATATATATATATATATATATATATATATATATATATATATATATATCGTGGAACACTATTGTTCTATTAGAAACCAGGAGGGATGGGAATTCAGGGAAGCCTGGAAGGATTTACATGAACTGATACTTAGCAAGATGAGCAGAACCAGAAAAACACTGTACTCTCTAACAGCAACATGGGGGTGATAATCAAACTTGATGGACTTGCTCATTCCATGAGTTCAACAATCAGGGACAATTTGGGGCTGTCTGCAATGAAGAATCCCATCTGTATCCAGATAAAGAACTGTGGAGATAGAACAAAGTTCAAGGACTATTACCTTTAGAAAATAAAAACAGATATCTTATGTCTGGTCTTGTTATCTCTTATACTTTTTGTTTCTTCCTTAAAGATATGATTTCTCTCTCATCACACTCAATTTGCATCAATGTACAACATGGAAACAAAGTAAAGACTAACAAATTGCTTTCTGTTGGGGGGGTAAGGAAGTAAGATTGGGGGAAAAATTGGAAAATTAAAATTTAATGAAACCTTTAATAAAAAAAAAGACTAGAACCTCTAGAGGAGATCAAAGCAATCCATAGTCATATGAAAAATTGCTCTAAATTATTAGTTATTAGAGAAATGCAAATTGGAACTTCTCTGAGGTACCACCTCAAACCTCTCAGACTGGCCAATATGACCAGAAAGGATAATGATCATTGTTGGAAGGATTGTGGGAAATCTGGGACACTATTACATTGTTGGTGGAGCTGTGAACTCATCCAACCTTTCTGGAGAGAAATTTGGAACTACACCCAAAAGGCAACAAAAATGTGCATACCCTTTGATCCAGCAATACCACTACTGGGTCTATACCCTGAAGAGATGATGGAAGAGGGTAAAAAGATCACTTGTACAAAAATATTCATAGCAGCCCTGTTTGTGGTGGCAAAGAATTGGAAATCAAGTGAATCTCCATAAGTTGGGGAATGGCTTAGCAAACTGTGGTATATGTATGTCATGGAACACTATTGTTCTATTAGAAACCAGGAGGGATGGGAACTAAGGGAAGCCTGGAGGGATTTGCATGAACTGATGCTGAGTGAGATGAGCAGAACCAGAAAAACACTGTATACAATTACAGCAACATGGGGGCGATGATCAACCTTGATGGACTCGCTCATTCCATTAGTGCAACAATCAGGCACAATTTGGGGCTATCTGCAATGGCGAATCCATGTGTATCCAGAGAAAGAACTGTGGAGTTTAAACAAAGACCAAGGACTATTAACTTTAATTGGGAAAAAAACTAATATCTTATTGTCTGATCTTGCTATCTCTTATACTTTATGTTTATTCCTTAAGGATATGATTTCTCTCTCATCACATTCAATTTGGATCAATGTATACCATGGAGACAATGTAAAGACTGGCAAATTGCCTTCTGTGGGGGTGGGGGGTGGGGTGGGGGTAAGGGAAGTAAGATTAGAGGGGGAAATTGTAAAACTCAAAATAAATAAAATCTTTCAAAAAATGTCTAGAGCCTCTAAGTATTCTAAGTACCAGGACATCCTGAAGGTTGCTCTTAAGACCTTTACAATTGATTGTAAGTTATGGAAGACAAAGGCCACAGTAGATTACCCAGCATAGCATTCCCTCATCAGAGAAAGCACTGAACTCTATGAGCATGACAGAATTAAAGTAGATCAAAGGAAAGGTGAGACACATAAGTTTAGAGTAAACACCCTAGCTTTTTATCTGGACTATTTGGGGACAACTTAGCACTCTGAGCTCATATTGTTCTGATCAGCCACAGTGGGATGCACTGTAATTTGCTTAGAACAGTGATGTCATTTTGATCATTTTATCTTCTTTGATAGAAGGACAAGAACTCACTGTACCCATACCCTCTAATTTCTTCAACTATATTGATCCCCTTAACTATTCTGAGAGAAACACAACTCTCAAGAGTCACAAGTGTTATCTTCCCTTATCGGACTGTATACAATTTAATGTTCTTGACTAACATTTGGGTTTTTCCCCCCCTTTCCATTTACCTCTCTATGAAACTCTTGAGACTTGTATTTGAAGATCAAAAATCTCTATTCAGTTCAGGTATTTTTATCAGGAAATTTTGGAAGTCCTCTATTTCATTGAACATACATCTTTTTCCCCCATACAAAATATGCTGAATTTTGCATCGCAGTAAATGCTTGGCTGTAATCCAAGGTCGATTATCCTCTTAAATATCATATTCTAGGCCCTTCAATCCATCGGTGTTGAAGCTGGTAAGTCCTGTTGTGATTCTTTTGTATTTAAATTACTTCTTTTTGGCTGCTTGCAAAATTTTCTCCTTTATTTGAGAATTCTGGAATTTGGCTATGAATGTCTTTGGATTTTTTATTCTGGAGTCTCTTTCTGGAGGAGTTCTATGTATGCTTTCAAGGTTTATTTTGTCTTCTTGATCTAGCAGATTTGGACAGCTTTCCCTAATCATTTACAGAAAGATATTTTCCAGGCTCTTTTCTTGAACTATGGTAGACCAATAATTAGTAAATTATCTTTTTTGAATTTATTTTCCAGGTCATTGCATTTTCCTAAAAAAGAACTTCATGTTTTCTTCAAATTTTTCACCAGTTTGGCTTTGTTTGATGGATTCTTGGTGTCTCATAGTTTCATTGGTTTCTATTTTTCCATTTCTGATTTCTAAGGTTTTATTTTCTTCAGTTATCTTTTTCCTTTTCCAGTTGGTTAATTTTATTTTTTGCTGAATTACATTCCCTTTCCAGTTGGTAAATTTGAGTTTTAGATGAATTGCATTCCTTTTACAGTTGGTTCATTTTATTTTTGGAAGAGTTACATTCTTTTTTTCCAATTGGCTATTTTTACTTTTAAGGAGTTGATTTCTTTGATCAGTTTTTCATAATTTTCTGCATGGTTCTCATTTCTTTTTTCCATTTTTCCTCTTCTTCTCTTCCTTGATTTTTAATTTTTTTTATATAACATATGAGGTTTTTGAATTTGAGCCCAATTCAGAGACTACTTTAAGACTTCCCATGTATGTAATTTTTCACTGCTTTCTTCTTCTGAGGTGGCATTTTTATCATCTCTATCTGCCTGGTAGCTTTCTGTGCTTAGCACTCTTTTAGGCTTTTTTGCTCATTTTGATTGATTGAGCTCTGCTTCTTGGGTATAGGGAGTATAAACCCAAGTATTTTTTTTTGCAAGGCAATGGGGTTAAGTGGCTTGCCCAAGGCCACACAGCTAGGTAATTATTAAGTGTCTGAGACTGGATTCGAACCCAGGTACTCCTGACTCCAAGGCCAGTGCTTTATCCACTATGCCACCTAGCCACCCCTCAAGTATTTTTTCTGATGGGGCTGGTGTCTCATCCCTGATCACTGGTCAAGATGTTGCCTATGCAGCCCCTCATTGCCCTTGCAGTAGTTTCTTTCCTCCTTTATGTCCAGACTCTGTCTATGTAGTAGTTTGTTCCCAACCCCATCCTGTCATTTGCCCCAGTGTTCCCAGGATTCAGATTTTGTCTGGGGTTGGGACCCTCCCTGTTGGTTTACTATCTAAATGCCAGGAACTATACCTTTGCCTAGCTGCCTGGACTGCTGTGGCTAGAAGCCTCCCTTTGGCTTTCCTGCTCTCCTGCCTAGTTGGGCTTTACTTCCCCCTTTCCTCCAAAGACACAAACCTTCACTGAAGATTCTCCACAATGTCTCCAGTTGAAAACTTACTTTGATCTTTTCTTTTTTTGATGGGATCTGTAGCTTCAATGTCTATGTAGAGGCTCCATTTAATACTGTGTAGGGAAAAGCTCCAGGAGCATGTAGCCATTTTAGCTCTTAGTTATTTTATCCTTGAGTTATTAAGGGGCCCTTGAAGTTGTATAAGCAAACAATTGGCATAGTTAAATCTGTATTCTTATTTTCTCAGAAGTGTGAAGAATGGGTTCAAAATGGGTTCAAAAATATTTGAGAGTATAAAGGGCTGAACTAGAGTAGTATTAGTGTGAGTAGAGAAAAAGATAATGTATGATTAGAAAGAGGTTTAGAGAAAGAATCAAGAATAATTGCAATGGGGGTGGTTAGGTGGTGCAGTGAATAGAGCACCAGCCCTGGAGTCAGGAGTACCTGAGTTCAAATCCGGCCTCAGACTATTAATAATTACCTAATTGTGTAGTCTTGGGCAAGTCACTTAACCCCATTTGCCTTGTAAAAACCTAAAAATAAAAAAAAAAGAATCATTCAAGCTGCTGAGATAAGGGAGAAAGGGAAGGGAAGAGAGAGCAACAGAGAGACAGAAATCTAAAAGGTGACTTTGGTGCTTTAAGTCTGGATCTAAGTACAAGAGAATTAAAAACTGTTACTATCATTATTGAATACTTTCTCAATCATCCTGTGACTTGTGTTTTACATAGAGTTTGCTAAAGACACATGGATCCCAGGAATGTGAAAGTCAGCACCAGGACTTTGCTCTATATAGTTCAGGATCAAATCATCTGTATGGCATGAATTCAGGAGGCGTCAACGCCTGAAGAATGTTTTGCATTCTGATTTAAAGTCTATTGTCTGGCTTTATATCTCAGTCAACTTTCAATAACTAAATTCAACAAGACACTGTTTACTCTTGTATACATTGGCCTTGTGTCCCACAAGCTATTTCCTTATTGATAATCCCTAACTTCAGACCATCCAAACTATCAGCCTTCTTAGTTGTCTTTTTTTTATTCCAATCATTCAACACTGCTGGAGAAAATCACGAAGACATGTTGATTGCATCTATTTCAGATTCAAGTTATCTAAACCCAACTGGATCTTCACCACATCAAAGTAATCATTTTATTCATTTCTGTTTGGCTCATTACAGCACTCCTTACAACAGCTGTTTTAAACCAAATCCAATCTGCTCAAGCCTGTAGTTTCACTATTACCTTTTTTCTCTCAGCAGATCATCTCCCTTCTCTGCTTTATTGAGATTGAAGCCATCTGTCATAAGTGCTTTCATCTTCCATCTTCCACACATCAAAACCTCTCCATGTCCTCATCTATCTTCTCCTCTTTTGCTCCAGACTCACAGGATGAGGTGGTTTACATCCTTGCCAAGACTAACTCCTGTGCATGTACCTTTGACACAATCATCCTGGTTTCATCACTCATTCTAGCTCTCTCCTTTTTATCTTCAATCTCTGTGTTTCTTTTCTTTTTTTCATCTCTTGGTCTGTTGATCTCTCTGTCTATCTCTGTCTGTGTGTCTGTGTGTTTATGTGTCTGTCTGTCTGTCTCTCTCTCTCTCTCTCAGTGTCTCTGGTCCTCAGTGTCTCTGGAATTTACCATTTTAAGAGAGTTCTCTAGAACATTGTGAGGTTAAGTTACTTACCCAGAGTCAAATATCAAGTATGTGTGAGAGGTAGTAGGTGCACTTAGTTCTTCCCTTGTACTGCAGTCAGATTTCAATAGATAACTCTGATTCAAAGGAATCCTGATATGATCTATAAAATGCAATGCTGTATTTACCACTTTGTTATTGTTATTATCACAATTTTCTCTCAAAAATCTTTTCTCTCAGCTTTAGTGAGGCCTCTGCCAGCAAAAACCTCTTGATGGACTAATCATCACTACAGCCTTTTCTCTCAGACCTTCCACCTTCAACAATGATGCCCTGGAGCCAAGAGACTTTGAATTCCCTGGAAACTGTCTGGTGGATCATGGGAATAACATGACTGAATCCCTAGTTGACATTGTTTATGGATAGACTATACCAATATCTGTCTCTGAACCTCCAACTTTCATTCTTGATTAATGAAAACATTCTTGGCAAATGCTTTCTCTCTGCTCTGTCTTGCACTGGTCCAAGAATTTCACCTCTAGCAACATAATATGAATGCCCTTAGCCAGACCTCTTAATCATAGTCCCAGTTCCAAAAATCAACAGAATAGAACCAAAAAAGCCATTCCTGATGAAAGCAGCAGTTGGCTTTTCCTCTCAGTTGGTTTCCATCCAGAGAAGTCTGCTTCCTGCATCACTGCTTCACAGTTCTGCTATTAAGATTCCCAGCATAAGCTGAAAGCTGCAGAAAGGTATTCAACCACCTCCCATGAGTGACTGAACTATATTCCCTCTGGGTACCACTGCCGCTAGCTAACTGAACACTCCTGAACCTCAGGCGGCCAATAAGAAATAGACAAGACTGGTCCAGCACCAAGATCCAGTGTTTCAAGGATGTTCAGGAGTTGCCAAGCAGTAGGGGTGGCCAAGGATGGCCAACCTCACTACCATTCACACTATCATGGCTGTGTTTGCCAGCCCCAGGTATCCCAGAATTCCTCCTCTACCTCAACAACTCCAAACTTTGAGTGGTCAAAAAGACCTAACGCTTGATGATCCTGGAGCAGCCAAGTCCCAATATGGAGAAGAGAGGGAAAAAGCCAGTAAGATGGGTTGGGAGAGAGTGGTGAGGGCAAGGGATGCAGAAAAGGCACAGGTGAAGTTGCTGATTCAGGTAGACATGGAGTTAAGAGACCTAGAAACAGAGACAGTAAAACAAACAGACACAAACAAGTATGAAACTCAGTCTTTGTCATCTTTTCCCTCTCTTTCTTTGAGTGTCTTCTCCCTCCAATTCTCTCTTTCCTTTTATGGGGACATTCCTTTTATTCCATCCTGGTCCACAGTGAATTTCTTTCATTTTGGAGGGGTGGTATTATGGACAGGTATTATACATTCCTTTCCTTCTGCTACCCTAACTTCTTTTCCTCTTTTTACTCTTTATGAATATATTTATATAGACAGAATTAAGAAGAAAAAAATTAATTTTCCCCCCTCCTTACCTGCCTTATCCCAAGAATTAAAACCTGTACCCAATGCCCCTTCTATCTACCCTAAACTCCCAGAACACTGGCATATTATTCCTTTGAAATTCTGCCCCAGTAACAGACCCAATATTTAATTGCACATATAGATGTTAACTAAGTATGCTCACTGTATATTCTATTTAATCTGGGTTTTGGGGGGTTTTGGGGGAGTTGTTTGAAGGGTTTTATTTTATTTTGTTTTGCTTTTAAAATCAAAATCATTTAAAAAAGAGAGAGAAAGTTAGAGAGAGAGAGAGAGAGACAGAGACAGAGACAGAGAGAGAGACCGAGAGAGAGACAGAGAGAGAGAGAGAGAGAGAGGAAAAAACTTAGGGAGAGAGTGGTGCTGATGTTTGAGAGGTGCATTGCCAATTGTAAGGAAGGTGCTTGTGTCACTCATGGTGTAAGGAGGCAGCATTCAAACTCATGGAGAAGTAGTAAATAGTTTCTTGTAAAAATCTAGGGCAAATTTCTTTTGCTATCCTTTGTGGTGCTATTCAACTCAATGTCTTTTGGTATGACTTAGTAGCTAAACCTAGTCAAAAAAATATCAATAGGGTCTCATGAATCAACTTGCTGAGTGACTGCTTCTGCACATCAAAATCTTCAGTTACTTTGATGGTATCCATGTTTGAGCAGAGGCTAGACTACAAGCAAGGCTGTTTTTTGTTTTAAATCACACTTGACCTTTTTTTGTAGCAATACTAAGATCCGTTGAAGATTTTTAGCTCTTCTATTTTTACCTAGTTGTGTTAGGATGGTTGGACTTTCCAATGAGACTTTTCTAGACTATACCATTTATTTCTAGACTATACTATTTATTAAAATATACTGCTTAACTGTTTAACATTGTTGTGTGCCATAATTTCATTCACATTCCATTGTTTAAATTACATACATGAAACAGAAGAGATGACTGACTTTGTTATATGAAAACCTGGGTTCATATCTCACTCTAAAGTCTCATAAGTAACTTGGGGTAAGTCATTTTACCTCTGTAGACCTTAATTTCTCATACATAAAATGAAAGTATGGCCTTTTAAGGGCTAAATCTACAGAATGATCCTATCATTAAATATTGCATTTTAATCACCATAGAGATTTGGTTATTAAAGAATATAGAGTTCTCTATGTTGCAGACTAATAGTTATCAATGTCATTGAATAGGGAAAAGGAAAGTCAGTACAGGAATCCTGAAGGAAGATGACAATGAGTACATTGAAAAGATTTTGCATGAGTGTGAATACTTCAGAAAAATATTCTACAGTCTACAGTCAAATTTGAATTCAGGTCCCCCTGACTCCAGGACCACTGCTCTATTGAGAGTGAGAGTCAAAGGAAATGTGCCTTCTAAGGTGATCACAGGCATTTATTAAGAACCTGTTCTATGCCAAGAACTTTGCTAAGCACTTGAGATACAAAGAAAGGTAAATACCCTTATACTGCCCTTCAGGAAAAAGAGATCAATGTAAACTATAAATGATGGTTCTTCATATTTATATCAGTGAGTAAAGGACATGGAGAGCATCTCAATTACATGGAGTCAAATACTTGATTTAAAAATCAGACATTATATTAGAAGACAAAGAAAGGCAAAACTGACTTCACTATGCTCTGAAACTTCTTTTTTTTTTAATATTTTTGCAAGGCAAACGGGGTTAAGTGGCTTGCCCAAAGCCACACAGCTAGGTAATTATTAAGTGTCTGAGACCAGATTTGAACTCAGGTACTCCTGACTCCAGGGCTGGTGCTTTATCTACTACGCCACCTAGCTGCCCCGCTCTGAAACTTTTAATCTATGAACCCCTTATTACACCAAAAGAGAGGTCTATTCAGACAATTCAGTTTTAATGAAAGGAATTCAGGGAAAGTTTGATAGATATAACAATGATGAACACTAGTTCTCCTGAAAGGCATTTGGGAATGGATGACAAAACAGCCTGTTACAAAAATAGTAGCAAGAAAGAAAAATCCAAAAGTTTAAAATATCTTTTGCAACAACAATACTGGATGAAAGCAAGAGAAATTTTCTCTTTTCTCCTCTACTAGACTCATAAGACATCATAGATCGGTGACAGGAAGGACTGAGTATTGTCATGTGGATTCCAAGTTAAGCTTGTTTCCCAATCATTTCATGTTTATTTATGCAGGACTCCTGCCGTGTCTCCATTCTTGTCAAGTACCCCAGTAGAAGGAGTGAGAATTACTATCCATATTTCAATTGTATAAATGTGTATAAATTCAATTGCATAAATTAATATTCCCTAGAGAAGTTGTAAGTATCAATAAGAAAGATAAGTAGCCCCAGATGTGACTTTTATTTCCAGAGCAATCAGATGATTCAGGGAATCAGAGAGTGAGGTCTAGAGTCAAGAAGACCTGAATTCAAATCTCAACTGAGACACTAACTGCATGACCTTGGGCAGGTTAACATCTGTTAACATACTAATCTCACTTTCCTCACCTGTAAAATTGGGATAATAAATGTGCCTACCTCACAGAGTTGTTGGAAAGATTAAATGAGATAATGCTTATTACACGCTCGCCAGAGTACCACAATCTAATAGATGCTACAGAAACTCTAACTATTATTGTCATTATTATTGGAACTATAGTGTCAGAATTGATTAGGGTCATTTCCAGTTGCTCAAAGAACTAGAAGATTCCAGGAAGAATTGACAGAAATATTGCAGACAACTAGCTGGAGTTCAATACACAAATAACTTGACAATCTAGTCCTTCTCTGAAGAAGTAATTGTACATTAAATTGCAAATCTACTATGTGCAATTTGCTGTTCCTTTCAAATATACATTAACGTTATCATGTAAATTTCTTTTTTTTTCTTCCTTCCCCTACCCTACCATTAGACACAAATAGTTGTGCATGTATGCACATATATATGTATATATGTACACATATATTTGTAAAATTGTTCTATACATACCTCTATCAGTTCATTCTTTGGATATAGACAGTATATATATATATATATATATATATATATATATATATATATATATATGTATATATACTTTATAGGGCATTTATAAAAGACAAAGTAACATTCACTCAGTCATTGTTTTTTTTTTAATTTATTTATTGATTTATTTTCATCCATATGCACATGTATATTTTTAAGTTACAAAATTTCATATTACCCTCCTTTCCCAGTCCCTCTCCTCAGTGGCAAACAGTCAGGTTAGCATTATACATACTTGTTTTGGATAAATATGTTTACATATTAGTCATCTTCAGTATGAGGAATTGGGATTAAAGGAAAGAGATACATAAGAGATAATTTCTATAAAGTGTTCATCAGATTCAAAAGGGTTGGGTTTTGTTTTGTTTTGTTTTGTTTTGCTTTGCTTTGCTTCCTCTGGAAGAGGATAACATAGTCCATAGCTGGTCTAATATGGTTGTCCTAGCTCTCTGAACTGCTGAGAGGAGCTGCTTCCATTGTTGTTGTTAATGAGTACATTGTTCTCTTGATTCTGTTCCCTTCACTCAGCATCAGATCCAGTTAGTCATTTAATGCTTCTCTAGAGTCTGACCATTTATGGTTTCTTATACAAAAATAATATTCCATAGTATTCAGGTACTATAACTTGTTTAGTCATTCCCCAATTGATGGGCATCCTCTCAATTTCCAATTCTTTGCTACTACAAAAAGAATATTTGGAATATTTTGGAACATGTATGACTTTTCCCATTTCTTATGATTTCTTCTGGCTATAGACCTAGAATTGGAATTGCTGGGTCAAAGGGTTTGAACTGTTTTATTGCTCTTTGGACATAGCTCCATATTGCTCTACAGAATGGTTGGATCCATTCACAGCTACACCAGCAATGCATCAAAGTCCCAATCTTCCTACAATCTCCCCAACATTGATCATTTTCGCTTTTTCTCATCTTGGCCAATCTAATAGGTGTAAAATGATACCTCATTGTTGCTTGAATTTGCATTTCTCTAATCAATAATAATTTGAAACATTTTTCATATAATTATATATAGCTTTAATTTCATCATTTGAAAATTGTCTGTTCATAACTTATGGTCATTTATCAATAGGGGAATGACTTATAATCTTATAAATTTGATGCAATTCTCTTTTATATTTTAGAAATGGGACCTTTATCAGAACTCCTAGTTGTGAAGAATGTTTCCCAGCTTTCTGCTCTCCTTCCAATTTTTGGAGTATTGATTTTATTAGTACAAAAACTTTTTAATTTAATATAGTCAAAATCATTTATTTTGTAGTTCATAATATACTCTGTCATAAATTTATCTCCTTTACATAGACCTGATAGATACTATTTCTTGATCTATTGATTTATTCATGATGTCGCCCTTTATGTCTAAATCCTGTACCCATTTTCATCTCATTTTGGTATAGGGTGTGAGATGTGAGTCTATGTCAAGTCTTTGCCATACAATTTTCCCATTTTTCCCAACAATTTTTCTCAAATTGTGAGTTTTTATTCCAGAAGTGATGTTTTTGGATTTGTCAAGTAGCAGATTGCTGCAGTCAGCAGTTCCTTTTAAACCTCTCCTAATCCACTGATACATTACACTATTAGCTAACCAGTACCAGGCAAGTTTAATGACTGCTGCTTTGTAGTATAACTTTAGATATGGCAGAGTTAGAACACCTTCCTTTACATTTTTTTCTTCATTAGTTCCCTTGCTATTCTTGACCTTTTGTTGCTCCAAATGAATTTTATCACTCAGCCATTCTTTAAACATTATTGCTATCTACTTCAGTCATTATTTCATGCAAGTCTTTCCATGCTTTCCTAAAATCAACTTCATCCTTTCTTATAATACATTATTACATCAAAATCATATACTATGGTGAGGCCAGCTTGGCATCATGAAGGCAGAATTTCCCTGAAACTCATTCCCCCCAAAACTCCAAAAGCTAACAAATGATGACTCTAGCCAAAATTTAGAGGAGCAGAACCCATAGAAAGACTGAGTGATACAATTTCCCAGTCCAAGACAACGTAGAAGTTCTACAGGAAAGCTTTGTTTGACCAGGACCAGGAATGGGAAAAAGCCATAGCCACAGTGCATGGCAGTGCAGCCCAGGAACAGCTTCAATGGACAGTGAGAGAACTCTGGGGCACCAGATTGAGGGAGCAGTGACCTCAGAACATCCCTGTGGTGAGAACCTGCAGTGGGAACCTGCAGACTGCAGACCGCAGACCATAAAGGGATAGGGGGATATTGTAGAAATCTTTCTGCATTCCCCAGGGTATAACTGTGCTGCTTGCCCACACTCAGATCCAGGTGGCAAGTTGGGCTGCCATACCAAGATAGCTGAGCAGGGACCTTCCTCATAGCTTTAGGTCAGAGGGGAATACCTGTAATCATCTATATATCAAATCACAGGCAAGAAAACATAAGACCTTGAAGGAATAAAGGTCCCAGCGGAGTGTCACAAAAAAAACCCAAATCCTTGGAAGTGGTAAATTAGTCTTAGTCTGAGGAAATGAGCAAACAACAGAAAAAGAAGAATATGACCATAGAGAATTATTTTGGTTCCATGAAAGATTCAGAAGACTACAAAATTGAAGCTTCTGTATCCAATGCCTCCAAGAGAAATAGAAAATGGGCTCATCCTATGGATAAACTCAAAAAAGACTTTGAAATGCAATTAAGGGAGGTGGAGGAAAAATTGGGAGGAGAAATGAGAGCGATGCAAATAAATCATGAAAAACAAATCAGCAGTTTGGTGAAAGAAATACAAAAAAATACTGAAGGAAATAATATGATAAAAATCAGTTTAGGCCAATTGGAAAACACCAACCCAAAAAGGCAAATGAGGAGAAGAATGTCTTAAAAAGAAGAATTGACCAGCTAGAAAAGGAGATAATCCAGGTCTCTGAAGAAAATAACTCCTTCAAAGGCAGAATGGAACCAGAGCAAGCTGATGATTTTGTGAGAAATAAGGACAAAATAAAACTCCTCCAAAAAAGCCAAAAATTAGAAGAAAATGTGAAATATCTCATTAGAAAAACAACCTACCTCGAAAACAGATCCAGAAGAAATAATTTAAAAAATATTGGGCTACCTGAAAGTCATGACCAGGAAAAGAGCTGGGACTTCATTTTTCAAGAAATTATACAGCAAAATTGCCCTGAGATCCTAGAAGCAGAGGGTAAAATAGAAACTGAGATAACTCACTTATGACCTCCTGAAAGAGATCCCAAAAGAAAAACTTCCAGGAATATTCTAGCCAAATTCCAAAATTCCCAAGTTGAAGAGAAAACACTGGAAGCTGCCAGAAACAAACTATTCAGCTATCATGGCTCTATAGTCAGATTACACAGGATCTGGCAGCATCTTCATTAAAGGCTGGTAAGGATTGCAATATGATATTCCAGAAGGCAAAAGATCTTCATTTACAACCAATCAACTATCCAGAAAAACTGAACATCCTCTTTCAGGGGAAAAGCTGAACTTTCAATGAAACAGGGGACTTTCAAACTTTCCTATTTGAAACAATCAGAGCTTAACAGAAAGTTTGATCTTCAAGTGCATGAGTCTGGTGAACCATAGAGGGGGTGGATGAGAAGGACAAACTATGAGGAATTTAATGATGTTGAACTGTTTGTATTCCTGCATGGGAAGAAGATATTGATAACTCATATGAACTTTCTCATTCATAAGAGTTGTTAGAAGGAGCATATATTATAGACAGGGCACAGGAAGGAGAGGAATATAATGGTATAATACAGTAAAAATGGAGTCAATGGGTGATAAAGGAAAGTACTGGGAGGAAGAGAAAGGAGAGGAAGAAGGGGCTATGGTATTTCATATAAGAGCCAACAAAAAACTTTTTTCAATGTAATGGAATGGGGAAGGCAAGGTGGAATAAATAAGCCTTCATTCTCATCAGAAATAGCTCAAAGAGGAAATAACATGCACACTTAATAGGGTATAGAAATCTATCTTACCCTAAAGAAAAATGAGAAGAAAGGGATGGGATAAAAGGGAATGGGGGGGGTGATAGAAGAGAGGGAAGATTGTGTGAGAGGGTACTCAGATGCAACACACTTTTAGGACAGGGACAGGATGAAAGGAGAGAAAATAGAATAAATGAGAGTAGGAAGGAATAAAGTGGAGGGAAATACAGCTTGTAATAGCAACTGTGGGAGAAATATTGAAGCAACTTCTCTGGTGGACTTAGGATAAAGAAGGCAACTCACCCCAGAGAAAGAGCTATTGGAATGTGAACACAGACTGAAGTACATGTTTTTCTCTCTCACTATTCTTGATGTTTCTCATCTTCTTGGGGGGAAGGGTGGTTTATGTTTACTTTCATAACTATATTATTATAATAATATAAAATAAAAAAATTAAATCATATCCATAATTTGTTTATTCATTATCCAAATGATGAACTTTCCAGAAATTTCCAGTTCTTTGTCATCACAAATGCAGCATCCTCAGATGAACACTATTACTATTGTAGGTACTTTCATGCCATGATAGAGGGTTACCCTGCTCCTATTACACAAATATCTTATTTCATTTAATGAACATTTATTAAGCATCTATTTTGAGCAAGATTCTAGTTTCTCAGAATATACAGATTTTAAAAAATGAAACAATTTCTTACCTCAAGCTACTTCCATTCTACTAAGAGATTGGTTCATTGTCTACACGTAACCAAATAGAAAGTAATTTCAACAAAAATATTGTGCTAACAACAAAGGGGATGCCTAAAATAGGGGGTAGTACACGGATTGTTCTTTGAAAAAAAAGTCAGAGATTCTACCAAGAAGGAAAAAGTAAATGTATTCCAAACAAGGGTAACCAGTTGCAAACACAGAGGTGGAAGATGGAAAGTCTAGTTTGAGGAGCAAAGTGACCTGGTTAGGTTACTTCCCATTAACACAGTAGTTAGAGGGCTAACCTGGAGTCATGAAGACTAATTGTATGACCCTGGACATCTTTATCTGTGAAAATGAGTTGGAGAAGGAAATGACAAATCACTCCACTATCTTTAAACTTCAAATGTGGTCACAAAATGTCAGCCACAACTGAAAAATAACTAAATAAAAGAATGAGCTAGTTTCTAGCATAAAAAAAAATGTGAGGAGAATGATAAGAAATAAATAGGTAAAATATGACAAAGAGGTGAATGGTCCAAATGACAGATTGAGATATACATCTTTGAATGTGACTAAAGATTATATTTATTGTGTTTGATTATGATTGTTTTCTTTCAAAGTAGAGGAATTTTTTAGGGATTTTTTTTAGTTTTTTAAAAGGGGATTTAGCTAAGATGAAAAAGAGTACCATCAATAGCAATGCAAAAAAAGAATAAGAAGAAAAGAGGGTCATTTTGATCCTTTTTTAATCCATATTCTCTTGACAATCTTCCATGTGGCCTTCATTTAGCATTAATATTTAGTTCACCTTCAAATAATCCTTCATATTTCTTCCAGTGTCTCCCCACTTTCTAATCCATTTTCCACAAACCTGCAAAACTGGTATCCCTAAAGCAGACATCAACAGAGCATCATCCTCCATAAAAATCCTTTCAGTATTTTTCTATTGTCCCTAAGATAAAATACAAAATCCTCAACTGAAAAATTAAGGTCCTCCACCCTCTATTGTCTACCTACCTTTCTTCCATAATTTTTATTTTTTTGTTGAACTTGATATATATCATTGATATGAGCAATTTCATATGAACAAAATAATAAAATGTGATTGTACACAAAACCATAAATCTGTTACATAGACACCTTACATGTGTCTTGAAATAAAGAAAAATAATTTAAGAAATTCATTGTGTTAGTTTCAAAGCTGTCGTGCTTATCTATGACTCATTCAGAACCTCCTCTGTCCTTTCCAGTGCTACAGAATAGAAAATACAAGAACATATTTATTGGTTGTAGATGAAGAGCAAGTGGAGACTAAAGAAAGAAATCTTGGAGAGGAGCAGGCTCCTGTAGGATACAAGAAGGGGGTGGAACTAATAACACAAGTAGAATGAAAGAAAATTATTGAATAGACAATATCCTGAAAGATATGGATGGATTTGGCTTTAACAAGAAGTTCCTCTTCATAATGAAAATAATGACTACATACATATATATATATATGTGTGTGTGTGTATGTATATATATATATATATATCACATAAAGATTTACAAAATTTTTTGCATGTTTTATCTCATTTGATGTTCAAAACAACTGCTATTATTGTCCCTATTTTACAGATTGGAAACTAAGCAGACAGAAATTAAATGGCTTGCCCAGAGTTACACAGAGTTAATAGGTATCTGATACAAAATTTGAATTCATGCCTTCCTGACTCCAAATCTAGCCTCTATTCACTTTCCTATCTACCTGCACTTACAATCCCTTCATCAGAGACCAGAAAAAAAGGGAGACAAAATAAGTATGATGAAAGGATGTCATAAAATTTGAAATAGAAGACATAGCACTAGTTTGGGGTTTTTTTTAGTAATATAGAAGGCAATGTCCTTTGATGAGAGGAAATATGGAAAAGATGGTCCAGAAGTTTCAGCTTAGAGGAAAAGTTTTCAACTAGCTATTTTAGAAAATGTAGTGGAGAGGTAATTAAGGAAAAATATAGGATTTTCATGTAGCAATGAAACCTCAGATTTGATTAGATAATTTAAATGTGTAGAGAATCCAGTCAGCAAAGTTGGATGATAATTTACCAGAAATGAGCAATGGAAAAGGAAGGTTCACCTAGGGATAGTGTTTGATAGGAGTGACTGGTGAGAGGATAAAGAGGCAAAAGAGATTAAAGGGTAGTTAATAGTTTTTGTCGAACTGGTTAATGCAGTAAACAGAAGGGAGTGAGTTCAAAGTAAGTATGATGGACTAAGAGAACATGGCATAAAGAGATCAGAGAATGAATAGGTTTAAGGAGAGGCAGATAAAAGGATTAAAGGATATGAAGTGATAATTGTTTTTTAATTGATATTTTATTTTATTTATTTTTGACATTCATTCACATGCATGTGCATATTTTTAAGTTACATAATTTCCTTCCACCCTCCCTTTCCACTCCCCTCCCTTCAACAGGAAACAGTCAGATGAATATTGTACATACACATTTCTGTTAAACATGTTTATAGATTAATCATTTTCAGTATGAAGAATTAGGATTAAGGGGGAAAAAAGAAAACAATGAGATATAAAAGAAATACATACAAGAAATTTTTAAAAAGTGAATGTAGGGGCAGCTAGGTAGTACAGTGGCTAGAGCCTCAGCCCTGGAGTCAGAAGGACCTGAATTCAAATCCCACCTTAGACACTTAAGAACTGCCCAGCTGTGTGACCTTGGGCAAGTCACTTAACTCCATTGCCTTGCAAAAATAAAAATAAAATAAAAATTAAAAAGTGGATGTAATATTCATTCAGATTCTGAAGGTTTTTTCTTTTGTTTTGTTTTTCTTCCTCTGGATAGGGATAGCATTGTACATAGCTGGTCTCCTAAGGCTATCCTAGCTCTCTGAACTGCTGAGAGAAGTTACATCCATCAAGGTTGACCAATTCAAAGTGTTGTTGCTAATGTGTACAATGTTCTCTTAGTTCTGCTCCCTTCCCTCAGCATCAGTTCCTGTAATTCATCCCATGCTTCTCTAGAGTCTAACCGTTCTTGGTTTCTTATAGAACAATAGTATTCCAAAACATTCATTGCATTAACAATTGATGAGCATCCCCTCAATTTTCAAAAGAACTATATGAGTATTTTGGAATATGAGAGACTTTTCCCATTTTTTGTGATTTCTTCAGGATATAGTCCTACTATTGGAATTTCTGGGTCAAAGGGTATGATCAGTTTTATTTCTCTTTGGGCATAGTTCTATATTGCTCTCCAGATTGGTTGGATCCGTTCACAATACCATTAAAGTCCCAATACTCCCACAACCTCTCCAACATTGATTGTTTTCCCTTTTTATCATCTTAGTCATTCTGATAGATGTAAGGTGATACTTCATAGTTACTTTAATTTGAATTTATCTAATCAGTAATTAGTTCAAGTATTTTTTGATATGATTATATACAGTTTTAATTTCTTCATTTGAAAACAGTTTGTTCATATCCTTTGTTCATTATCAATTGGGGAATCATTTGTAACCTTATAAATTTGATGCAATTCTCTATATATTTTAGAAATGAGACCTTTATCAGAACCCCTAGCTGTGAAAATTGTTTCCCAGCTTTCTGTTTTCCTTTTAATTTTAGCATCATTGGTTTCATTAGTGCAAAAGCATTTTTAGTTGTTTTTTTTTGTAATGCAATGAAGTTAAATGAGCTTCCCAAGGTCACACAACTAGATAATTACTGTCTGAGACTGGATTTGAACTCAGTTTCTTCTGACTCTAGGGTCAGTGTTGTATTCAATGTGTCACCTAGCTGACCCAGTGCAAAAATTTTTTAACTCAATATAGTCAGAATCATCCATTTTGCAATTTATAATGTACTCTTTTTCTTGGTTAGTCATAAATGTCTCCCTTTTCCACAAATCCAACAGATAGAGTATTTCTTGGTCTGTTAAGTGATCTATGGTGTCACATTTTTTTGAAGTTATAATTCTTGAGAAGAATTTGGGGGTTCTGCATCATGGTGTTATTCATGATGATCATCTAGGGCAGAGGTTTCAAACTTTCAGACAACATGATATTTGAAATACTTGTGAATGCCAGGAGTCAGATTAAAATGTGATTGCTAAATGTTAAACAAAATATAAATATAATATAACACTGGTAGTATTAATTTCTAAACAGAATTTAGCATTTTGACCTAAGGTGTGTGCCCATCCAGGTGTATGACTAAAGTAAAAATAGAGGTCACTGAGGCTTAGGAGGTCAAAGAACTCTGAACCCAGAGCCTTCAAGGGGACATTAATATGTGTAATAAAGTTACCAAGTTAGGTGTCAAGGATGTAAGTGAATTAAATACTGATGTCTGTAGACATAGCACTGAAACTGAAGTCTCAATAACCTCAGATATTAATATGACCCTATACAAGTCATAACCTCTGATTATCTCAGTTTTCCCATCGATATGATAAGAATAATAATCCCAAGGACATTGTGTTTATAAAATGAACTATTTGTAAAGTGCTTTGCAAACTTTAAATAAATTAATGCTATTCATTTTATGTTGACAAAAAAAATTAGGCTGAGTGATACACAGATGGAGTCAAAGTGAGTGAGGCTGTTAATAGACAATGACAAAAGTATACTTTGCAAGGACAAGTGACAAACAGGGAAAAAGTCTCTTTCTCCTCTTAGTAGATGACACAAGGAAAGAAAATGAAGAGGGTTCTGGGAAGAGCTCAGGAAAACAGCGAGTGTGATGCAAAAAAACAAATGTTGAGTTGAGGTAAGGGGTAAATAGAGAAGACCAAGTAATTTACCTGCCATAGAATTGTGAGTAACTAGCTTTTTTTTTTTTCTTAAGACCCTTTGATAGCTGCATATGGATTCAGTGTGTACATTCATGGTTTCCAATTCCTGGAGTCTGAGGATGTCTGAAAGTTCAGAGAATTCAGTGACAAGGGAAGAATAAGGCAATGATCAGGTTCCACGTGCCTAGACTGAACTTCCACTCTAAATCTGTTCTATATGTCTATCCCTCTTGGTCAAGCATACCAAAAGATGGACATGTATCATACAGCTTAGTTCTCATCCTCTTATTCAGGCGAAGCAGCCACTCACCCCTACAACCAAATCTCATTGCTTCTGAGGCTCAGAAACTGATAGCTTAGATGTTTCCTTAGAATAGGAAATTTTCTGTCCTATCCTATTTTCTATATTATGGTCTAGAATTCCTTTTGGAGAAGACCCTCTTCTGCCACTGATATCTAGTGATTAAGTACTGAGTTGAGTAGAATCTGAACTTCAACTTCCACTGACTCCAAGGAGCTAGGATCCTTTAAGAAGATTATAGAATCAAGACATTAGAATATGAAAGACCTTAAAAATAACCTAGTTCAAGACCTAGAGAAGCTAGCTGGTTTGCATAAAGTTCAACAGGTAGGAAATGACAAAGCTACAATTTGAACCCAAGTACTAGTGATTTTCTCACTGTACCATGTTGCTTCATGGAAACAAATAAGCAGCCTTGTAGTCAGAAAGATTTGGGTACAAGTACTCTTTGATACCTAACAACTATGTGGAAATGGGCAATACTTCTAGGGACTGAGGGCAGTAGAAAGTATAATAAATAAAGTACTATGCCCAAAATTGGGAAGACTCATCTTCCTGAGTTCAAATCTAGCTTCAGACTTACTAGCTGTGTGTCTCTGAGAAAGTCTCTTATATTGTTTGCCTCAGTTCTTCATCTGTAAAATGAGGTGGAGAAGGAAATGGTAAACCATTCTAGTATCTCTACCAAGAAAAAACAAAGGGAGCCAAAAAGAGTCAGAATTTACTAGAATGACTAAACAACATTGATATAAAGAGTTTAGACACAGAGAGTAAGTAGCCTATATTGATAGAATTAGAGATCCGGGCCAAAACCACAACAAAGAAATAAAAAAATAAATAAAATAACAGCCTACCAATATGGAAGTCATTTTGAAATTCTATGTATCCTTACCTGAACCTATTGTGAGACCTAGTTAAGTGATAACTGAAGACAGATCTGTTAGCTTAAATTTGGTGTCAGGATGAAGTGCTACACCAAATTATTTAACATTTTATAAAAGGAAGTTTACTCAACCTTATCATACAAAGTATATTCAATACATATTACTTAGCTCAGGTAGTCACAACTGTTTGTCTCTTACCCCCTTATGGAAACATAACTGATCAGTTGAACAGAACATCATGATTTCCATGGTCTCATAATATCCATTAAGTCTGAAATGCCCCAAATAAAATGATAAACTTTTGAAACTCTCAGATGACTATAAAGTCATGTAAATATTACTAGAGACTACCAAGAAGCTGCATCAAGGGAGGCATAGCTTTGCTGCTTTGGGGGAGAAAATTAGCCTAACCCTTATTGCAAGGGAAGTAGATATTAGTCCTGTAAAAGACCCCAAATCAGCACTTTTCTGAGCATCTATCATACTATAAGGCCTTGAAGCAAAAGAGTATAAAAGTGTTCCTCTGCTATAAGCAATCTGATTAATTTGGAGGGCCATCTTTGCAGAGGTCTTTCCATTCATTGCAGAATTTAGTCAAACCATGGATTTGTCAGAACAAAATTCAAAATCAGTATGAAATTACAATGATAAAAAGAAAGTTAAAGAATACAGTTAAAATTACATTATTATCTATTTAACCACATTAACCTAGTGATGTCAAAAAATGAGAAATGAAAAATACACATCAATACAAACTACTTCCAATTCTTAAAAATAACAGATAAAAATGGAAATGATCTGTAAGGATTTAAAATTCTTTTCTAATCAATAACAGTAAATTTGTCATTCACAATGAATAATTTGGGCTTTAACTTCACAGATTTCAATGGGCTATATAACAAAGTAGAAGTGGTATTAAGTATTTATACATCTATATCATATATAAATCATGTTATGGATAAAGGAGATTTTTCATCCAATTTTAGTTATTTGAATGAGGAGAGGATACCTAACACTCAAAAGCAGATCATGGACTTTATTATTATTAAATTAAGTATTCAAGAAAATGTCAAAACCTATTAAACAAGATGGATACATTCATATTTCCCTAAACCTTTAAAAGAAATAAACAAACCATTTTACCTTTCAGGACTCCTAAGCGACTCTCTAAAACTCCTAGGTGATGATAATGCTCTTCTTTCATAGTCAAAAAGGACCATGTTTATTATATGTTTATTATTAGGTTTATTATAGTAAGGGAAGTGTTGTGCAAAGACATCCTCACTTTATCAGAACCATTTCACCTCTTGGCCTGATTTGATAGGGAACAGGTCTTTTGGTGATGATTTAGATGCTGTGGAAAATCCTTGGTCCTTGAGTGCAATCTTTTTTCTCTTATATCAGCAAGGCATTTTGAATTCCAATAATGAATGGCAAAGCACCAGTAAAGGATGTCTGGTGACACAATAGCAACTCACAGTATACGAGGCATCATGTTTTCAGCAACAATTGGCTACAATCTCACAGTTAAATCCAAACCTTTCTTTCCATGAACTAATCGTCAATACAGCCCTTCCTATTCAAACAAGAAATTTGAAGGCCAAAGTAAAGAAAGGTTTCACATGAACAGCAGTTGAATATAGGTGAGTGCATATTGAGAGATAGGCAAGTGCTCTACCAAAGGAATGAGCTCAGGTCTCTATTACCCTAAGTCAATCAAACAGGAGTTAATATCAGATCCAAGAATCAAAGTGGATGACACAGACACCTCAAGTTGTCCAATGTGCCAATGCCATCAATCCTGGAGAAGCCAGAGGGAATTCTCTTTTCTTTGTGAAGGGCAGGTCCTCCCTGGAATGGGTTCAGAGGGGCCCCTTCCTTGGAAAGCAGTGCAGTCCTGGTAGTGTCCAGTGAGTTTTGCAGCCTGGGTACTGTCCTAACAAAACAGAGCAGCATAGACCTATGAATGGCAAGCTAACATTGAACCTACTTTTTAAAACACCTAGTTGCAGAACAGTGGAAAATATGTGTTAGTTGAGGTCATTTTCTCACTTGGTGTTTCCTGCATAAATTGAAATCAGAGGTTCCAACAATGATACTATTGATGCTGTATGGCTGCAGGTTGTAGAACTCCTCAGTCTTTAAAGAATTAAATGCATTAGTTATCAAAAGAGGAATGAAGAAATATGGAGTAAATATAAATAGGTTGCAGCATTCTGCCAATAAGGAAGTGCACTGTAGTAATTATATTAGGCATATTCAGTGTGAAAATGGATGGAAGGACAAGAGAATTATAAGATGAATATAGTAATGATATTTGTGATCTACACAGTAGAAGTAATTAACACATTATAAGAATACAAATCCAAAGAAATATTTGTGAACCTAAAATATAATTGTCCCTTAATAAATGCTGGTTTAATTGGATTGAAATTAATTAAACTGAGAGGTCTTCAAGCTTATCTCCTGCTCATTTCTCTTTCTCCATCTTGAAGTTTTCAGTAAAATACCTGCACATCAATGAAAGTCATAGTTGTACTTTTCTTATCCCTTTCTATTAAAACCGCTTTCAAACCATGTCTTTTTTTCTTAATTTGTCTCCCCCTGAATTTCCATAATATTTTCTAATTCTATTGAGATCATTTAATATGAAATTGAAAGAACAAGATATACAAATATAGTTGTAGTAGTTAAGGATAGTTGTAACAGTTAAAGAGAATGGGAAAAATTTCATGTAAAAGGTGGCACTTGAAATGGGTTTTGGGGAAGAGAAAAATTATATAAGATGAAGTGAGGAGGTAGTACATTCCAGGCAGGAGGAATAGTCAGAACAATGGCACAAAAACTAGAAATAGTGTTGCTGTGAGGAATAGAGACAAGACCAGTTTGACTGAATCACAGAATATAGGAAAGGGAGTAATATCCAACTAAGTTGGAAAGATAGGTTGGGGTCATATCATGAAGGACTTTAGAAGCTCAAGATTGAATGAACATATCTGCTTAGATGACAACATCCCATATTATGACCTCCAGTTCTAGAGTTGAGTGGCCCAGTGAATAACCCTGTGTGAGACAGGTTCTAGACAAGTGGTTTTCTGTCAGATATTGTCTCCTTTGTGCTCTGAATCCTTTCTCACCTTAAAACTCTTCATAATATCTGACCCTTCTTACTCTATACCAACCCTCTGTCCTTTAAGTCCCCTTAAAAGTGGTATGTTCCGAAGTACTGTGCTAGATACTGTAGATATAGAGAGAAAAATAATTGCACAGTCCCTGTAAGTACCTCGAGGTACTTACATTCTAATTAGAAGACATAATTTGAATAAAAGATAAATATAAGACAAGGTAGAGAACAGAAAGTTCCCAAGTAAAATTTAAGGAAGAAGAGAACATGTCTTATTTGAAGAGATTAAGAAAAGTTTCTTGGAGGAAAGAGTCATTAAACAAATATTTACTAAGGGACAACTTGATTACTGTTTCTGTGTTCTCATAAAGTCCCTCCAGGATATAGATTATGGAAAAGCATGTTTATATATTTTCAACTTATGCTACTTTTGTCTCTCTTCCTGTCCATGCTTCATAATGAATCTAACATTATTTCTTTAGGGTATTCCATTATTAGCAAAATACTACAGCCTATTTATACTTATTCTGCATTTTCCATTATTCTTTTAATGACCAACATATTTAATTTTTCAGAAAAGGAATTATATGGCTTACAGTCATATATCTCAGAAGAGAAGAAATGAAATCTCAGGCTACCAATTCATAGATAAGAACCTTACAGGTCACAATCCAATTCCATCATTTTTACAGATGAGATTCAGTGACTTGTCTAAGACCATACAAGTAGTAAGTGGCAAGCCAGAATTCAGACTCATGATATCAATTCCATTGTTCTTCACATTATACTGAAGCTGCTGCTCAATATTCAAATATTCATCCTGACTTTTTAAAATTCATTTTACTTTTAGATTTTCCTCCCATTCCATTGAATTTATTTGACATTTTAGTTAGCTTTAGAAAAGATGTTGATATTATTCCCATATAGGGATTTTTTTGATTTCATAAAACTCTACTTCTTATGAATTTCTAACAAAACAAGGTAAATTTTTCCTTTTAAATTGGTTTCTTTCCTTTATAATGTTGAAGATACATTTTTATTCCTGCTAAATTACAATTTTAAAAAAATTCACTTTGGAGCTTATGTTATATAATAGTGCACTTTTGAACTGCTCTTTTTTTTTCTACTTAACTCATTCTTTCTTTCCATACATCTGTTAATACCTGATCTTTTTAATGATGATTGATGCCTTCCTTAGTTTTCTGATATCACACACTAAGATAATATATTTAGAACTGAGGTCATCTGGTCTAACCTCCCTGTTTTATAGTTGAGGAAACTGAGGCTCAGAGGGACTAAGTGTTTTGCCCAAGGTTACACAGGTAGTAAAATGGAATGTCATGTTATGTTTTCAAAAATCTGATTTTCATCTAAAAAAATTCTTGCCCAATTTACAGTTGACTGGCCAGATTCCACACTTCCCCCCCAACCTACCCTCACTTTGTCTATAGGCCTTTATTCCTTCAGATTCCATGTTAAATCCGACTCTACTTATTATAGCCATTTTCAAATATTTATGGGGAAAAAAGAGCCTAAACTTATGGCAAATATTCCTATAGTACTCTGTCACCAAAATGAAACTGTCATACCTCAGAACTTCTTTGAGCTGATGTTTGCAAATTACATGTGTTCTGTACTTTGTACACATAACTGAAAATCAATAGAAAGTTAATGGAAAGAAAATACCTTGGGGACTATCAGGCACTACAGATAGCATACTTAGCAAGCAAGAGAGAAAACATTTCAGATTAATGGATAAAAACAGGATTGAAAAGTTGGAGAAAAATGGATCACTTGTTTTATATGATGCTTAGCTTTAGGAGATCTATAACTAGACTTTAGGTTCAATATGTTTTCACTTTTTGATATGATAAAAAATGTCTGTTTGTAGCACCTTGAGGGAAACATCCAGATTAAGATGATTCACTGGTATACATGAAAAGATCCATATATCTTTTTTTTCCAGGAGTCTTAAGACACAAACTCTCAAAGGCTTGGAAGTCTCCAGAATGATAGATGGAAAGAACAGATGGGATGTAGGGAGGGAAAAGCTGGGTTTGGGATTACCCCTGGTTTGCACTCCCCCTCCCTAGCATCCATAGAAACTGATATACTCAATGCTGTCAATTCATATTCTGGATAGAAAGATTAGTTTAGGGAATTTTGTTTGATTTCCCCCCTTCACATGTTTCTTTCCCCAAAATTCTGTATTATCTTGATACTGATCAAACTTTCATCCTCATCAACATTATCATTGACATCATCATTATTGTTGGTAATAACTATTTGTTGGAAAGAAAGATTATTTTACATAAATATATACATATAAACATATATGGATACATAAGTAAATGCATATGTAAACATATACATAAAACTTCTTTTGATTCTCACAACCACCCTTTGATTCTATAACTATGTCTATTTTGCAAATGAGGAACATTATAAAATTATGAGAAGTTAAATTACTTACCTAGGGTCACATAGATATTTAAATAACCAAGGTAGATTCAAACTCAAGATTTATAGATGCCAAATCCAATGCTGAACCACTCAAAATCAGTCAATTATATCTCTGCATATTGCTGGCTAATTTTATCAATCACTTTTTTATTTTATATTCTTATTAATTAAAAGTTTTTAAAATAATTTAAAAGTCCACACTGCATCTTACTTTTCACTAGCAAAAACAAAGTCAGCAATCATAATAGATATTTTGCAGCTGAGTGATGTCTGAAAAAATGTAGTGTTTAAATTGAAATTCAGGGATGCCCATCAATTGGGAAATGCCTGGACAAGATGTGGTATTTGGGTGTGATGGAATACTACTGTGCTGTAAGAAATGATGAGCTCAATGATTTTAGAAAAACATGGAAAGACTTGAACAAAATAATAAACAATACTTCCATAACAGAGCCAAGATAGTAAAGCTCCCAGAGCTTTTCCCTACAACAATTTTAAATGAACAAAACAAGTGCTCAACTCTAGACATCGAGGAAGATCTTCAGTGAAGGTCTATCTCGTTGTGAGGAAAGGGGAAATATAGCCCAGCTAGGGAGGAGATTGGGTAAACCAGTGGGAAGCTTCTAACAATAGCAAAGGCCAGACCCCAGCAGTTAGACAGCAGTCTAGGTCCTAGCTCATCTAGATAGCAGGCCAGCAGGGACGTCCAAATTCCAGACAAAGTCTGAGACTTGGGAACACTGAGGCAACAAGCGGGACTGGGTAAGGAGCGAACCCTGGACATAAAGGAGGAAACAAACCTCAGCATAGGCAATGTCTGGGCTGCGTAGGCAACACCTTGGCCACAGATAAGACAGGGGGCAGACCCCAGTCTCAACACAGAAAGCTTGGGGGCTATACTGCCTATACCTCAGGAGTAGAGCACAACTATCAAAATGAGCAAAAGAGAGAAAAAGAGCATTAAGCCTAGAAAGCTATCAAACAGGGAAAGATAGAAAGAAGGGAAATACAGAATTAGTATTCTTAACTGTAAATGTGAATGGGAAGAACTCTCTCATAAAATGGAAACAGATAATAGAATGGATTAAAAAACAGAATCCTAAAATACTTTGTTTAAAAGAAGTACATTTGAAGCAGAAAGATATACACAGGGTAAAAGTAAAAGGCTGGAGCAAAATGTATTAGACATCAGCAGAAGTAAAAAAAAAAATCAAGGGTAGCAATCCTGGTCTCAGAAAAAGCAAAAGAAATGAAAGGGATAATGAAGGAAACTTCTTCAAACTTCTTGGAAGGCACCACAGGCAATGAAGTTATAATAATAATTATTATTAAATTATTATTTATTAAACATATATGCACCAAGTAGCATCCAAATTCTTAGATGGAAAGCTGAACAAATTACATGTAGATATAGAAAGCAAAACTATAATAGTTAGGGACTTCAACATCCTCCTCTCAGAATTATCCACAAAATAAACAAGAAGTAACTTAAGAAGGTGAATAAAATCTTAGAATATACATATAACAGAACTCTGGAGTAAACTGAATGGGGAGGAAAAAAGAATATACCTTTTTCTCTGCAATACATGTCACTTACACAAAAATTGACCATGTACTAGGGCATAAAAACTTTAAAATCAAATGCAAAAAGGCAGCAATAATAAATGCATGCTTTTCAGATCATAATGTAATAAAAATTACCTAAGAGTCATGGAAAGAATCAAAAATTAATTGATAACTAAATAATCTAATTCTAAAGAATGAGTGGATCAAAGAATAAATCATAGGAAAAAATCAACCATTCCATCGAAGAAAATAACAATAATGAGACATCATATCAAAATTTATGAAATGTAGCCAAACTTGTTTATAGGAGAAATGTCATACCTCTAAATGATATATGAAGAAAATAATGAGAGAGGAAATGAATGAATTGGGCATGCAACTGAAAAAGCTAGAAAAAAGAACAATTAAAATATCCCCAATTAAGTACCAAATTAGAAATACTGAAAATCAATGGAGAAATAAGTAAAATCAAAAACAAGAAAACCACTGATTTAATAAAAAAAAAACAAGTTTTGGTTTTAATAAAATAGATAAAAATTTGACTAATCTGATTTTAAAAAGAGAAAATATCAAATAACAAGTATCAAACATGAAAAAGTGAACTCACCACAATGAAGAAGAAATTAAAGAACTATTATAGAGCTATTTTGTCCATCTATAGGTCAATAAATTTGACAATTTGAGTGAAATGGATGAATATTTAGAAAATATATATTCTCTAGGGGCGGCTAGGTGGCATAGTGGATAAAGCACTGGCCTTGAAATCAGGAGTACCTGGGTTCAAATCTGGTCTCAGACACTTAATAATTACCTAGCTGTGTGGCCTTGGGCAAGCCACTTAACCCCATTTTCCTTGCAAAAACCTAAATATATATATATTCTCCAGATAAATAGAAGAGAAAAAAATTTATATAACTTCATTAAAAAAAACCATCAATAAACTCCCTTAGAAAAAGTCTCCACGTTCAGGTAGATTTAGAAGTGATTTCTCCAAATACATAACAATCAATTCCAATTTTATATAAACTGTTTTTAAAAAATAGAAGTTCTGGGAAATTCTATTTATGACATCAATATGGTGCAGATACTAAACCAGGAAGAGTCAAAAGAAAAAAAATTATAGACCATTTTTCCTAATGAACGTTGATGTAAAAATCTTAAATAAAATTTTAGCAAAGAGATTACAACAAGTTTACTAGGATAATACACCATAATCAGGTCATATTTATACCAGGTATGCAGGGATAGTTCAATTTTACTAAAATATTCAACATAATTGAACATATCAATTACAAAATCAACAAAACTCATAAGATTATCTCAATAGATGCTGAAAAATTATTTGACAAAATACAATATACATTCACTTTTTGATCACTGGAGAGTATAGGAATAAATGTAACTTTCCTCAAAATAATAAGCAGTAGCTATATAAAATCATCAAAAACATCATGTATATATATACATATATAAATGGGGATAAACTAAGATCATTTCCAATTAAAATCAGGTGAAACAAGGATGCCCATTATCACCACTGTTATTCAATATAGTATTAGAAATATTAGCTTTAGCAATGAGAAGAAAAAGAAATTGAAGGAATTGGAACTGGCAAGGAGGAAGCAAAACTTACATTTTTTGTAGATGATTTGATTCTATCCATTTACTGTAATCAATGGTTCCACATATGGATGGTGTGGTGCTTGCTGATGGAGAACCTGTGTTTTCTTGGTGTTAATTATTAGACCAAAAGTAGAACAAATGGCAAAGAATCAATTCATATTTTGTTGCATCTCAGCTTCAGAGGCTGCATTGAGTGCACAGTCATTTACAAACAGAAGATCATGCACCAACACTCCCTCCACTTTGGTCTTGGATTGTAGCTTTTTCAAGTTGAAGAATTTGTCATCGGTGCAGTAACTGACCTTGAGGTCATCCTCAGTGAAGGCATTTCATAACATGGCTAAAAACATGCTAAAAAGCATGGGAGCAAGGACACATTCTTGTTTCACTCCATTGGTGACTGGGAAATATTGAGAGCATCATCCACTATCCAGAACCCAAGCATGCATATCATCAAGAAATTGATACACAAGACTGATGATCTTCTCTGGGAAACCACATTTTGACTTTTCCACAAACCCTCACAAGATAGATGGTATCAAATACTGTATACAGATTTCTGTTCTGTTCATGGCATTTTTTCCTGTAGTTGTCAGGCATCAAACACCATAATCACCTGTTCCTCAATGCTTTCTGTAACCACACTGGCTCTCAGGGAAGTGACTATCTTCCAGGATCAGTCTTTTGAGAAGGGCTCTTACAAGAATCTTACCAGAAATGACTAAAAGAGAAATACTCCTATGATTGTTTCAGGACAATCTATTCCCTTTACCTTTATAGAGATGGATTATAGAGGTATCCTTGAATTTGGGGGGGGGGGGATAACCTCTTTATGCCGTAAAACCTGGAAAATTTCAGTCAGTTTTTGGATGAGCAATGGACCCCCCCCCCCACCTTGTGCCTATCAGCTAGAATAGAATCAGCAGCAAAGTAGCAGATAAAATAAACTCACATAAATCATCAATATTTCTATATATGAACAACAAAGGCCAAGGCAAGAGATAGAAAGAGAAATTCCTTTTAAAGTAACTGTAGACAACATAAAATTCTTGGCAATCTACCACCCAAGGCAAATACGGAAACTATGTGATCATAATTACAAAATGCTTGTCATACAAGGGAAGTCAGATCTAAACAATTGGAAAAACATCAATTGCTCATGGTTATGTCAAACTAATATAATAAAAATGACATTTATACCCAAATTAAATCATTTAGTGCTATACCAAGCAAACTACCAAAAACCTATTTTATACAGGTAGGAAAAAAATGGTAACAAAATTCATCTAGAGCAACAAAGGGTCAAGAATATTATGGAATGAATGAAAAAATACAAAAGAAAATGACCTAGTTATACCGATCTTAAACTATACTATAAGTGGCAGTCATCAAAGCCATCTGGTACTGGTTAAGAAATAGAATAAGGGATAGAATATGTTCAAAACAGTAGTATATTGTAATCTATTGTTTGGCAAATCTATAGTAACCTATTGTTTGACAAATTCAAAGACATTAACTTCTAGATAACAAATTTGACCAAAATTGCTGGAAAAACTGCAAAATTGTGTAGCAAAAACTAGGATAGATCCACATCTCATACCCTATACCAAAATAAAGTCAAAATGGGTATAGGATTTAGACATAAAGGGCAATACAATAAACTAATAGATGAAGAAATACTGTCAGATCTATAAAAAGGGGAGAAATTTATTGGTAGACAAGAATCAAGAGTACATTATAAATTGTACATAAAATGGATTATTTTTATTATATTAAATTAAAAAGTTTTGTACAAATAAAATCAATGTAGTAAACATTAGAAGGAAAACAGAAATCTGGGAAACAATTTTCACAGCTACAGATTCATTTCTAAAATATATAGAATTGAATCAAATTTATTAGGCCGCAAGTCTTGTCCATGGTGATAAATGATCGAAGGATATGAACAGGCAGTTTTCAAAGGAAGACATTTAAGCTCTATATAATCATATGAAAAATGATCCAAACCATTTTTGATTAAAAATATGCAAATTAAAATAACAAATTCAAACAAACTAAAACTAAAAAACATTTCACACCTATCAGATTGGTTAAGATGACAAAAAAGAGAAAATGACCAGTGTTAGAGAGGTTCTGGGAAAATTGGAACATTAATGCTCTGTTGGTAGAGTTGTGAACTTTTCCAGTCATTCTGGAGAGCAATATGAAACTATGCCCAAATAGAATAAAACCAATCATAGCCTTTGACCCAGAAATACCAAAAATTAGACATATATCCAAAAGTGATTAAAAAATGGAAAAAAGTCACACATATTCAAAAATATTTAAAGCAGCTCTTTTTTTAGTGACAAAGAATTAGAAATTGAGGATGTCCATCAATTGGGAAATAATTTATGGTTTATGAATGTTATTGAGTAGATTGTTCTATAAGGAAACATGAATGATAAGACTTATACAAAGAATTATATGAACTGATTCTGAGAGAAGAGAGCAGAACCAAAAGAATATTGTACACATTAACAATAATACTGTGAGCTGATCAACTAAGAATGGATGCAGTTCCTCTCAGTAGTTCAGAAATCTAGCGCAACACTGGGAGACCTGTTAGGGGCAATGCCATCCACATCCAGAGAGGGAAAAAATAAGAAACACAAAATACGAATGGATATTATGCTCACTTTTTTTAAACTCATATTTTTCCTTCCTCTCCCATGGTTTTCTTTCTTTTCTTTAGTCCTAATTCCTCATTCAGAAAATGACTAACATGAAAACATGTTAAACACAAATGTACATGTGCAACTTTTACCAAACCATTTGCTAATAATGGAGGATGGTATAAAAATGTATGACTTATAAATATGCAAGTGTATAGATGTTGAAAAACTTTTATAGCATTTAAGTGGAAAAATGAAATAAAATAAAATTTTAAAATGTTAAGAAAAAAACAAAATAAGAAAACCCAAGAGAGCATTGTATACAGTCATGGAAATATTAGAATGAATTGAGCAAATAAGCTATTTGTATATCAGTTTATACACCATTTCATCATTTCTTAAGGAACAATAATACTCCATTACATTCATTTTCTATAATCTGAGCATTCCTCAGTTTATATCACCTCCTAATCATTTTATACTCCATTTCTATGAATAGTTTTATATAAATGTATCTTTTTCTTCTTTTTTTGATCTCTATCATATAAAGGCATGCTATCAGTACAGATGTGTTAAAAGAATTTGAATAATTTAGCAATTTGGGGCCTGGTTGCAAACTACTCTCCAAAAGTATTGGCTGAATTAATTTCTAATAGGCTCCTCTAATTTTATTATTTTTCTTTATTATTCCAGTTTGCCAATCAAACAGCTGTGAGGTGCAAGTTCAGAGTTGTTATTATTTGCATTCCTCTAATTTCCAGGGATTTGAGAAACTTTTTATTAAGCGATTGAAAGTATTTCTGCCTTAAAAATACTATTAGTTCATAACCTTTGACTATGAATTAGAGAATGTCTTGTTATTTTTGTTTTTACTTTGCTTTTCAGTGGGTTTTTGTAAATTTGAAACAGTTTCTTATGGATTTCAAAATGAGAATCTTAGAAATTTGTTGTAAGAATTTTTTTGTCCTTGTTAATTTTTTTCTAGCTTTAGTTGGTGTTGCTTATGCAAAAAACTTTTTAAAAAATATGTAATCAAAATTGCCTGTTTGATCTTCTATAATCTTCTATAACTATTGTTTCATCATGGACTCTCTCCCTATTCCTAGATCTGAAAAGCAATTTCCTCTGTACACTTCTAATCTGTTTTTGATAGGCCTTTTTATATGTAAATCATATTTCAGTTTGGAGCCTATGTTAATAGATGGATGACATGTTCTAAATTGATTGGGGTACTTTCTAATATTCTCCTTCAGGAGTCTTGACCTAGTGTATTCCTTCCAACATCAATTGGTCAGTTACTCTCTCCTCAATATCAATTAACCAATTAGCATCAATTAGCATTTAAAAAGGAATAGTTAAAATGAAAATCTAATAAGAAGTAAAGCATAAAACCCACCACTCTGCCCTCTATACACCCATTCCATCCCTGGTGAGAATATAATACACAAAGTCATTATAGTCAAACATTCCTCCAGCCAAGTTCATTTCTGGATATGGTATAGCTGATGGACAAGTTACTCCAATGCTTACAGGACATCCTTGACAGATAATTCACCACTGGGGTAAATCAAACATGGCATTCTTCAGGAGCCAGCTGCTCAGCAGATTTGATGGCCTATCAACAGCTAACTCTGCTATGGACTCCAAGTTCTGGATTTCTGGTGGTTCTTCAAACCTTTCAAACCTCTCAAGTCTGGTCTATATCTAATACCTTTTCACCTACGATCATGAAAGAATGGACACAGACAATATAGATGAGCCAAACATTCATGGCTTCAAGGAAATGATGTGAATTCCAGCCCAGCTAAAGCAAGAAATTCTTGTTGGAATAAACACATAAATGATTCTTCATTAAAATCAATATGGGGATTCTTCTCACCATTAAAAATAACAATCTGGGGCAACTAGGTGGCGCATTGGATAGAGCACCAGACCTGGTGTCAGGAGGACCTGAGTTCAAATCCAACCTCAGATACTTAATAATTACCTAGCTGTGTGGCCTTGGGCAAGCCACTTAACCCCATTGCCTTGCAAAAACCTAACAAAAAAAAACCAAATAAACAAAAATAACAATCTATCCACAACTTCTTGTCAAACAGGACTCTTATCTACATTCTACTTATGAAGCATATGTACTATAGATAGATAGATAGATAGATAGATAGATAGATAGATAGATAGATAGAAATGAAAATGGCACCAATTTAGAATCTTTTCCCTTGGAAGGAAAAGGTATTTGATCAATACTAACCATTACAATGATAATTTAAATATGACAAAGGAAGATTAATAAACATTATTTGTGTCATTTTATCTGGTATATATAAAACTTATTTCAAGAAGAAAACCAGTGCCAATGGTAGAAAAATAAACCAGAATGCTTTTTATATTTCTTTTTTTGGCTTCAAATTTCTATAATATGGCCAACTTTCAATTATCTGAGTGGACTACATACACTTTCCAAACTGGACACCAATTTGCTGTCTTTCTTCATCAGTCAGCCAGAACCTGGGCTGCCAACTGGAGAGGCAAGCTGGGAAGAATTCAGTATCTGGCATTGAAACTTCTGTGTGTGTGTGTGTGTGTGTGTGTGTGTGTGTGTGTGTGTGTGTGTGTGTGTGTGTGTGTGTGTGTGTGAGAGAGAGAGAGAGAGAGAGAGAGAGAGAGAGAGAGAAATTTAAGAGATGGTATATTTCTAACAAAGTCTAAAATGAAATAATAATAATTATTTTTAAGATTACTTATTATTTAATAATATTGTGCTTCTGCTCCTATCCCACAAGCAATTCAAGGAATAAGTTTTGTCTCTTATCCATAATCTATCCTTTTGTGGCATGATCCCTCAACAAAATCCAAAGCAATATTCACTCATGTCATGAAGATAATTGCCCCTTTATATTTTATTTTATTGGGGAAAACAAATTTGCAATTGGGCTTCTTTATTTCTTGAATGGTACTTGAAGATTCTCAATTTCTCATGAAGCTTTTCATAAAGGCCTCAAAAGCACACACATTCAAATTGAATGCACTGAGGCTTTGAAGATCTGTTCCATTCAGTCAATTAAAAAGGCTGTCTATATCACAAGCAGATTAATCTATCAAGATAATTTCAGGAAGTTTGGATTGTTTTGTAAAATTGTGAACTAAACCTACCCTACAACTCAGTTTCAGACAGAGACAAGGTCAAAGTAATCTTTCCATTAAATATAAAAACAAGCATTAAGTCAAGATTTTTCATGCTCTTATATCATCGAGAATTTTTTTAATTACTCACAACCAAATTAAAAATGGTTTATCGTTTTTATTACTATTATAGTTTCAATAAGAAGCAATTAGAAGTTAAATAGTACAAAACAATTCAAGAAAGCTTTCTAAACAAATTTAATTATGCTAAAAATCAAACTCTTCCTTTCTCTCACCACATGTTTGAATTACATATCTTTCCAAGTCTATTAAAGAAAAGGTACAAACCATGCTCATAGATTATGTCATTCTTTTAATTTTTCCTCTTTTGACTGCCCTAATTCTTGTTATCTTCTGTTCCATTCTACTTTTCAGAGTTTCAGCTACTTGAATAAAGTGTCCACTTTATGCTTTAAACTGTTTATTCTCTTTCCAAGTAATTTAATTTCTTTGCTTACCTCTTGTTTCAGTTCTTCATCAATTTATTTTATCTGTTATTGGACTCCTTGAGGGCAACCCTTCTCCCCCCCGCTAAGATTCTACTTGGATTATTTTGAATGAATTAATTAATTTTTAAAAAGTATTTATTATGTGGTAGTCAATGTGCTGCTAAATTAGAAGAAAAAGAGATCCTGTTCTCAAGGTGTTCACATTCCAATAGTGAGAGACATCTACGGAAACTTTTAGCTACCAGAAAGGTCCTGAGGTCCTTCAGGTGTAGTGGCAAAGCAGATAGTATCTTCTTTAATAGCATTTTGATTGATAAAACTATAACCTTGCAGGATACTAAACCAATTAACAACTGAGTACTCTGGCTTCTGAGAATGCAAGGACTATAGCTGCAGAGGAATCTTCTGCATTGTATCTCCATAATGGTTCCTTCTTTGGATTATAGCTGAAACTAGGAGGTGATCTGGAAGATACTGTTCTTCGCACAGTTTGCACACTTAACTGAAAACTGTTGAAGTTAGTCAGTGCCGGCGGTTAGGTGGCACAGTCGGGCAGCTAGGTGACGAAGTAGGGTGGCTAGGTGGTGCAGTGGATAGAGCACTGGCCCTGGAGTCAGGAGGACCTGAGCTCAAAACCAGGCACAGACACTTAATAATTGCCTAGCTGTGGAGAAGTCACTTAATCCCATTGCCTTAAGTGAAAAATAAAAAAGTAAGTCAGTATTTGGTGATGGTGGCAGAAATGGAAGGCCTCTTCTCCAAGGAAAGAGATTCTTTCCTTGATGGTGATTTCAAGGGTCAGTGGTCTGGGGAAAGAGGGTCCTGTTATTCCCAATATCCCTGGGATTAATGTGTTAGTCTGTCTCTACCATGGTTTTAAGAAAGATGGCAGTCAAAATGATTGGACCCATTTCCTATTTGCTGCCTTCCTTAATTCCCTTGGGATTCTTGGTTTCTTCAGTTAGGCTGGCTCACCTGCCTGTCACTGACAATTGATCCATGGTTAATGGTAGAGGTATCAGGAATGATAGACATCTTCTCCATAAGAGCTGGCAGGAAATAAGAACCGATGAGAAATGTGGTTGGGGAGGGGACAGGAAGAGGATGGTTCTCAGATTTCTAGATTGTTTTCATCAGAAGGAGGAGAGGAAAGAGGTAGTAAGGTGATTTGAATCACTGGCCATATACCACCTTCTGTCTACATCAGGATCCTTTGTTATTTCAGAAATTTCGAATTATTCTTTAGACCTATATTTCTTGATTGAAGTAGTTTTCTTTTATTTTTTCAAGTCTACAGCTTTAGTTCTTGGATTAGGACCTTGCACCAGGTCCAGGAACTGTCTCCTACTGCTGGCTTCATCTTGGTTCTAACTCTTTCTGAAATACCATAGTGAGATGAATAGGTCCTAGGACATTCTCCTCTGTAGACTGGAAGTATTCTGGAAGGGTCCACAGTCCCTGGCTAGGATGCTTCCTGGGTAAGGCCCTTCTTTCTCCCACAGCTTCTCCCTAGGTCTAGAAGTTGGAAACAAAGTAGGTTTTCAAACCTATTCACTGTTGAAGTTCACTGCTTCTATCTTTTTCTGGTACTTCACCTGACTTATTATTCTAGCATTGGTTAATTATGAACCAGAGGTTTCTAACTTCAGATTTCCCCCCTGGAGATTCTGAACCAAATTAGAGTAACTATAATGTAATCTCCTGAATTACTTCCAGACATACTGTGCTAATCTCTGCCATTTCTTTATGTGATCAACTACTTAAAGATTCTGAACTTTAGACATTGGATCTATGAGTTGTTGTAAAGATATCATTGACTTCAGGGGATAGATAGGGAGCACACAGACCCCTGTTCCCTCATCAAACTGGCTTTGACCTTCTTTTATAATCACTTCCCAAGGCATCCAGAGCTTCAGGCTGGCCTCCTAGGGCATCCTCAAACCCCCATTTTCCTGACTTTGGCCCAGTTTCCTGCATGTCATCCTTATAAGAGTTGTGAATCCTTTCAACAGTTCCTATTCCAGATTCCATCACTTTATGTCATTCATTGTGCAATTAGAAGTATGCCCATTGTTCCTCTTAGGTTAAGCAAAATAAGTCTCTCTTATATAACATTCCTTCAGATGACTAAAGATAGATATCATGTACCCTAAATATTCTCTTCTTTAACCTAATCATTCCCAAGTTCTTTAGTAGATATTTGTATGGCATGAATTGTAGGCCTTTCAGCATTTGATTCTCTTCCTCTTCTTTGGACTGGATCACCAAAGAAATGCTTTTAGTATAACAAACTTTTTTAAATCATTTTCCACAAAAAGAAACTTTCAAAATTAGAAGTACAATATTATTACAAGAAAAAAAAATTTGTATAACAAAGCACAAGTTGATGGCCCACTTATGTCAAGTAATGACTAATACAGTAAAACATATTTGGACAGTGGTTGACACTCTCTGTAACAGGACTTGACCTGTAATATTATCCCATCCATAAAGCTTGGATAGCTCTGTTACAGAGTCCTACTGGCCTATAGTTGCCATTTATTTTGTCAAAAGACCAAGAAGGTATCAAATCTCTTGACTAATAGTTTTTCAAAAGCTATATTTTCCCTAGAGTAAACTTGATCATCTCATTACAAATCTCTCTTCCTCAGAGAAAGAATAATATGTCTTGAAGGAATACTGAATCATCTGTAGATACATGATGGATAGATAGATGATAGATAGATAAAGATTAGTTAATCACATATACATGTATATATTATTATATACATTTATAAACAAAAATATGCACATTACATATACATTATGCACATAAATGCATATACTGTGTGTAAATACTTCTCAATTTCATATTTGAAGTTTGTAATATTGGAAGAAATTATTATCTATTACTGGAGAGAACAATGCATAAAAACCTATCATTTTCATCCTCTACACATTGGAAGATTGGTCTTTGATTTCCTTTCATGGCTATTTGTAGAACCCATCAGTTCAGAATGATGTGTCTCAGACTCACTAGAGGCCATGAATACTTTGCTCAAAGTGGCTCATCCAATTGCTGATTGCTCTGTGCAATCAGTGTGTCCACTTATCATTGTTTTACCATAACTCACTACTAGAAATTTATTCATAAGTGTTTGTGAGCAAGAAAGGAGAGCAGTATGCTTTGGGTGGATGGAGGAAGGGATGAAGCAAGGAGGAAAAAGTCTTTTTATATGTTCCTCTAGTAAGGAGAAAAAAAAAGAAAGCAAAGTCAATAATCTTGGTTAGCTATCACATAAAAATAGCTAGCATTAATATAGTGCTTCCAACTATTTTCTTTATCATCTTTTCTACATCATTCTGTGAGGCAGAAATTACAGGAATTATAGTTGAGGTCATGGCTAAATTATTTGTTTATGATCACACAGCTAGGAAGTATAATAGGCAAGATTTGAACCCAGGTCTTCCTAACCTAAAATCTAACATTAAATTAACTATATCACAAGGTCTCACTAGAGAAAAATAATTTCTGGTGTTACTTAGTTTTCTAATATTTTCAGGAGAATACAGGTGAAAGGGGGAAGGAGTCGGTCATAGAGATTTACATGAGGTAGTATTAGAAAATGCAAATCAACACTCTCTCAGAATTCTTGGTTTTTGGTTTCCTTTGTCCTTGGAAAGAATTCTCCCTGGAGTCATACAAGGGCTTGGAGCTTGGCAAGGGAAGAAAAGCCAGCTCTTAGATCCCATGCTTTTCTATCCAAGCAACATAAAAAGAAGCATTTTAAGGAAAGAATCTAATTTCACAACTTTAGCATGAAAGATTATCTGGAAATATGCATGAGTTATATCAATGATTTATTTCTCTGTGGATTCTTAGAACCCTCCTTCTCTCACTTTCTCTTAACAGAAAAAGGAAGTAAAATGGTTAACTAGGCAAAAAAAAATTCAAAACCTAAGTCAAAGAAGATAAATCTCCTTCATAGTTCTTACCCTTAGGGCAGGACAGCAGTCTAGGGCAGAACTCTTTCTCAACTATCACAGTTAAACTAAGTACATTCAATACTGGGGGACAAGTATTGTCATGTCCCGTCTACCCTATTTAACATCAGGCTACAATGAAAAATGGTAGACTTGAAATGTTTTTCAAACACTGCAGCATTTTAGGCTATTGTAAACATGGCCATTTAATGTTAGATGACATAAAATGATTTCCAGTTAGCATCAGATGAAGAAATGCTAACTTTTTTGCTAATCAAAGAAATTTCAGATAAATTATTGTCACTAAGATTTTCATCCTGAAATGAATCTTCAAATAGAGGCTGTGATGAAGTAGTCACCCTTAGCAGTTTTGTCTGTTAACAACCAAGGAAAATACTTAATAGGGACCTAATAGGGGAGGTGTTTCTTTTCTTAGTACTAACAAAAAGCAAAAAAACAACATCTCCACTTGGGAAAGTTAATTGTTTATCTTAAAGATTAGATCATTTATAAGATTGTAGCAAAGAATTTTATCGTAAATCTATGTTTTTATCAAGTTGAAAACAAAAAAATCTTCCAGAAGACCTGAAATGCAAAAAAAAGATAATTTGAGGAAGGGTTTTCAACAGCAAACCCTTCATCTTAATTTATGAACCACCTTTGCAGTATTTTATTTTTGTAGGCTAGTAGATTGACCTCTTGTCTCCTCCCTGTGGTTTTTTTCTCTCTCTGATTTGCCTCACTTATTCAATTTACACACATGCTGGCAAGTCAGAGGATATAAGAGTTGTAGCAGATGCTAAAACTAAGCTCTCCCAGGGTTCTAGAGGTAATCCTAGGGAGCAGTAAGACTCTTACTTACTATGTACCTTATATGGTTGTGATTCTTGGGCCCCTACTCATATGTTTACTATTTAACAAATCAGTCAAAAGGCCCTATTAACTCAAAAGCAACAACAAAACCCTTACAAAATAGAACTTAAGCAAGAATAATTATAGCATAACATTTTATTCATAAACCTGAGGAACATTCTTTATAAATATATGTCTACATTCTATGTCTATTCATATATTTACTAATACAGTAGTGCCCAAAGGAGAGAGGTCCCAAACTGAATGTACCAAGGTAATCAGGTACATGAGCAGGAAATCCATGAAGTCCAAGCAGACCAGAACTGGAAATGCAGATTTTGGAATCTTTTCCTCAAGAACAATCCACACAAAAAAAGTGTTAATGAGCTTGACATTATTATTAGGCAGGTCATTGCTACTAAGTGAGGTGGCTCTATGGATGGTCTATTCCACCACCCAGTTGATCTATTCTGGATCATGGGCAGAGTATCTTCTCTCTTGGGTAGAATTAGACTGTACTACTTTGCTGCTCCTTCAGAAAAGGCAAGACCCTGATGGTAGTATCTACAGAATTTCTGAGCAATGAGAGGTTTCTTTCTCTCACAAAGCAGAAAACAATAATAGAACAGTAATAAAGTCTTTCTATCACTAGTCAATTCTTCTAGGCAACATATGGCATTTCAAAGAAAAGTAGCAAACCCTTTTTGATGTCAGTCAACTCTCCCATACAATAGGGTGCAGAGCAGAAAGAGGAAATGTTTTTCTCCCACCAATCAGTTCTGTGGTCTTTTCTTAAATCTTTCTTCTCTGCCAAGGAAGGATCCCTTCCCTGAAAGATGTTTCTTCAAGTTTATGGTGATTAGCAAAGTCCTTTTTCTGCTGTTTAAATCATAACCTAAAAATACACATTTGTGCAATAATCACAAATTAGTGCTAGGATTCAGAGTTTCTCAGCTATCAACTCCAAAGGTTTCTTGTCAGTCATACACATTTGATGCTAGGAAACAGAACAAAATAGCCACAGAGTAGATAAAATCCATTTTATATTGAGTATCTTATCTTAGAAAGGTTGCTTTCCTAGGGTTTCTCTAGTATACAAGATTATATTTTTGGAGGGTTGTGGGTTTGGAGGTTAATTTTCTACTAGCAAATTGTTCAAATCTGAAAGGACCACAAGATATGTAATTAGAAAAAAACTAAGAATTCATTTTCAAGGATACGTACTAAAGTCATCTATGAAAATGACATCTTTATTCTTTCCTCTGCTACTATCATAATTCAGATCATTATTCTCTCTAACCAAAAGTTTTGTAATATCCACTAAACTCTTCTCCCTGCTTTCAGTCTTTTCCTTCTTCAATGCACACTTTTGGTAGCTGCCAAAGCAACCTTTCTAATATGCAACCTGATCACACACTTTTCCCACTCCTAAACTTCTAGTGGTTCCCCATTGCTGGTTCATTAAATTACAAAATCATTCATCAAATAAAACAATCCTTTCATAATCTGGCTCCAACTGAACTTATTAAAACAATTATTCTATGTTTCCATTTAAGCACCATACTATATTCTAGTCATGCTAGACAATTCCTTAACCTCATCTTTTCCTCTTCATTCCACTCAGTAAGTATTTATTGTTAAGTTCTGTTATATACTGGACATTGTACTGAATAAAGTCTTGGGATGCAAAGACAAAAAATAAAAATGGTTCCTGCTCTCCAGGACTTATATTGTATGGGAAGAGGTCAAATTCTATTGGAATTTACTGCCAACTTTAATATCTGGAAGAATCTCTGCCCATTTACCTCTACTTATATTATTCTACTGATATCCTTCCTTTCTTCAAAATCAAACTCAAGGGCCACATAATGCCTTACTTTTTAAATTTTTTATCCAATTACATGTTATAAAAGTTTTTCAAAATTCATCCACTTGAATATTTATAGGTTACACATTTTTCTACCACTCTCCCTTCCCATCTCTGTTTAATCAGCAGCAAACAGTCTAGTAGAAGTTGTATATCCACATTTGTATTTAACATCTTTACATATCACCCATTTTGTTTATGAGCAGTTAGAATTAGGGAAAAAGAAGGAAAACCCAAGGGATATGAAGGAAAAAATATGAGAAGATTGTATAAGTTTTTGTTTTTCTTTCCTTGTTTGGATGAGGATGGCACTGTCCATAACAGGTCTCTAGTATTGTACAAACCCCTGACTTTCTGAGAGGAGCTGGATCCATCATAGTTGATCAACTAAAAATGTTGATGTTAATGTGTTCAATGTTCTCTTGGTTCTGCTTCCTTCACTCACCTTCAGTTCATGTATTTTTTTTCCATTCTATCTTTCACTGTTTAAACTTTTTTCTTTCCTTTACTCATTCCTCCTCACCAATGTTTTGCTCCTTTTTCCATTTAACTTTTCTTTTAAATTTTAATTTTAACTTTATTTTCACCTTTACTTTTGCCTTCTCTTTATCAGTCCTTTCTTCTGTTTTCTTTACCTTCCCTCCCCAACCTCCACCCTCTCCCCCCCTCCCCACCACTTCCCTTAGGGTAGGATAGATTTTTAAACCCAATTGATAATGTATGTTATTCCCTCTCTGGGTCAAATCTATTGAGAAGGATTTATTCAGTGTTCACACACTTCCTTCTTTCCTTCTACTATAATATGTCTTTGTTTCTCTTCTCCTGGTGTTATTTATCTACTAATGCTAGCCTTCTCCTAGGAGAGTCCTTCTTTTTATGTTTTTATTGTATTAATCCTGTCTTGTACTTACAATCCCTTTGTCAAAATATGCTTTTTTCTCTCCTATTCTCAAAGATTGATAGACTGATTGCTTGTTTGATTGATAAGCAACATTGTTTCCAAATTACTAAGTACCTTCCCTCTTCTGTCTCATAAGAAATACACTTCAAATCACATCAAATTACAGTCAATTTATACCATACACTCTTTTAAAGTAGCCTCTAAGGACAGACAATCCTAGTGAACCAAAACGTCATGCAAAGGCAAATCATTTCATGAACCATGTCTACCAGTTCCCAGCACACTCCTGCCAATTATAGTCAAAGTATGAAGTAAAGGAAAATCTTGTCAAGATGTTTTCATATCTAGTTCCAAGTAAATTCTCTCCCTTCATCTCCATAATACTCCAAACATAGCATTACAATTCTCTTCAATCAAAGTATAGGGTATAATCTCTCCCATTGTCCCTTTAGCACTCCAGCCATGGTACTAAAACCCTCATTAACTAAAGTATGAATTAGGGTAAGATTATTTACTAATCTATTTATGCCAACCCTTCTAAGTACACTCCTATCTTTTGTCACTTTGGTACTACAATACTACTTAAATGAGGTATCTAGAAAAGGAAAGTCACTTTTGATTTAATTGTGTATAGAGTTTCCAAGTACTCTAACTACTGGAACACCCTGAAGGACTTTCTTTACAACTTTAGAATTAATTTTAAGGCAGGGAGGACACCCATGGAAGACACAGGACCACCCTGTATAGGGTGCCCTCATACAATTCAAAGGAAATGTGAGATACATAAGTTCAGAGTAAACACCAGCTTTTCACCTGGACTATTTGTATCCAACCTGTGGTAGAGGATTCTGAGTTTGTATTGGTTTGATCAGTCATAGTCAGAAACACTGTAATTTCTCTCAAAAATAGTGATGTCATTTTAATCTTCTTCAATAAGGAAAGATGAGAACATATCCTTACACATATCCTTTTAAGAAAAATTCCCTCCAACTATATTCAACACTTTAACTATCCTAAGGGAGATAGAATTCCCAAGAGTTACAAATGCAACTTCCCTTGAAGGGATGGATGCATACAATTTGAAATTTTTGACTAGCATTTGTTTGTTTTTTCTTTCTCTTTACCTTTTCATACATCTCTTGAGTCTTCTATTTGAAAATCAAATTTTCTGTTCAGTTCTGATATTTTTATCAGAGCATTTTGGAAGTACTCTATTTCATTGAAAATTCATCTTTTTCCCAGACAGAATATGTTGAATTTTGCAAGGTAGTTAATTTTTTATTGCAATTTAAAGTCCTTTGCCCTCTGAAGTGTTATATTCCAGGCCCTATGATTCTTTAATGTTGAAACTCTTAAATCCTGAGTAATTCTGATTGCGCTTCCTTTCTATTTAAATTGCTTTTTTTATAACCACTTACAGTATTTTCTCCCTTAGTTGAGAATTCTGGAATTTGGCTGTGATAGTCCTTGAAGTTTTTATTCTGTGGTCTCTTTCTAGAGGTCTTCTCTGTATTCTTTCAAGGATTATTTTTGCTCTTAATTTAATACATTATGTTATTTTCCTAATGTTTACCATGACTATTTCCAGAAAGACATCTTCCAGACTCTTTCTTTGATCTAGACTTTCCTTATACCAATAACTCCTACATTTTCTGTCCTGGATCTACTTTCCAGACTGTGGGAAATATAGGGTGATGGTCTTCACAGGGTGTGGAGGGGAGCCTTTAGGGAATCCATTACAAAGAGGGAATGGTCCAGCCAATCACAAGACTGGAAGAGTCTTCTTAATCTCATTCCAGGGATACCAAACCCCAAACAATCAAGAGTGACCTAGAGGTCTTGACCTAATGCTACTGAGTTTGCACAATTAGGTAAATGAATATTAACCCCCACACCCCCTGTGACATTGGGGCTCTTTAGCATACAATTGGGATGATGTGGGGGGGATCATATTAGGGTCATATCATGGAATGAGCAGACCTTTTAGATTGTAACTCAAACTCTGAGAGCCTATGAACATCCAAGAGGGAGGGGAAAGAGTTTCTGAGGACAATAAATTACCTGACTCCTGAGACTAAGATGTGTCTCACACCTAGGAGTGAGGTATCCATATCTTGTAAGGTATATCTTGCAAGGTTCGTGAATAAAATGTACAATTTCTCTCACTCTAGCAGATTTTTCTTTTCATTCATTTATAACACAGATATTTTCCATTTTCTTCAATCTTTTCAGCCTTTTAATTTTGTTTGATGGACTCTTGATGTCTCATGGAGTCAAAGGTTATTATTTGTCCAATTCTAATATTTAGGTTTCTATTTTCTTCAGTTAGCTTTTGTTTTTCCTTTTCCAGTTGGTTAACTTCACCTTTTGGTGCTTTGCATTTCCTTTTCAGGCAGTCTATTTGACTTTTAGATGAGTTACATTCCTTTTCTAGTTGGTCAGTTTGACTTTTTTATTAGTCACATTCTTTTTCATTTGGTTTTTTAATTTATTTTTATTCCTTTTTTTTTTTGGTTTTTGCAAGGCAGTGGGGTCAAGTAACTTGCCCAAGGTTCCACAGCTAGTGCTAATTATTAAGTGTCTGAGGTCACATTTGAACTCAGGTCCTCCTGACTCCAGGGCCAGTGTTCTATTCACTGTGCCACCTAGCTGTCCCCACTATTTTTGTTTTTAAAGGGGATGATTTCTTTGATCAATTTTTCTTAATTTTTCTGCAAGATTCTCATTTCTTTTTTCCATTTTTTTCTTCATTAATTTATAAAATCTTTTAAAAACTCTTCCATGAAATTTTGGATTTGAGTCCAATTCAAAAACTCCTTTGAGACTTTCCATGTAAGTAATTAATCAGTCCTTTCTTCTTTTGAGATGACATTTTTTATCATCTCTCATCTCAATAATAGCTTTCTATGGTTAGCACTCTATTTTAGTTTTTTTTTTTGTTTATTTTGAAAGCTGACCTCTGCTCCTAGGATATAGAGAATATAATAACCCCAAGCTTTTTGTGCTGGTCTGGTCTTTCAGCATTGCCTAGCCTAGTTATTGCCTATGCAGAGGTTTGTTTCCTCCTTCACATCCAGGCTTTGTCTAAGTAGTGGTTTGTTCCCTAACCAGTCTTGCCTGTTGCCCCAGTGTTCCCAGGGATTGTTTTTGTCTGATCATCCCAGGTCAATGTAGTTAGACAACAGCCTAGTTCCTGGCAGCTAGACAGCAGCACAGTACCAGTTCAACTAGATAGCAGGGCAGCAGGGAGAGTCCCCGTGCTCACTTTCTCACTCTCCTGTCTAGTTGGATTTTATTTCCCCTTTACCTCTAAAGAGACCAACTCTTTCACTGAAGATCCTCCATGATGTCTTACAGTTGAGAATTTGTTTTGCTCCTTGTTTTTTGGTGGGATCTGTAACTTTAAATGTCTGTGTAGAAACTTGATTTAAAATTGCTTAGGAAAAAGCTCCAGGAGCATGCTAACTTCACAGCAACATCTTGACTCCAGAAGTCTACATATTGCCTTTCATAATGCCTCCAACTCCCCAGCTCAAATAATAATTCCCATTTATATGATACTTCAAGTTTTTTTTTAGGTTTTTGCAAGGCAAATGGGGTTAAGTGGCTTTGCCCAAAGCCACATGGCTAGGTAATTATTAAGTGTCTGAGGCCAGATTTGAACCCAGGTACTCCTGACTCCAGGGCCAGTGCTCTATCCACTGCACCACCTAGCCACCCTACTTCAAGATTTTTAAAGGACATTTTTCATAATAAACCCATGAATATTATTATCTCTACACATCTAGGTGTTACTATAGTGAATAGAATACTGACCTGCAATCAGGAAGACTCCTCTTCCTCAATTCAAATATGATCTCAGTCATTTACTAACTGTGTGAGCCTGGGCAGATTACTTACCTTCATTTGCCTTAATTTCTTTGTCTATAAAGTGATCTGGAGAAGGAAACGCAAGACATTACACTATCTTTTTGAAGAAAACCCCAAATGGTGGTCACAAAGAATCTAACATGACTGAAACAACTGAACAATAAAATTATTATCCCTATTTTTATAGAGGGGGAATTCGGAGGGGGAGGAACAAGTATTTTTCTGTTATATACTGTACAAAGAAATTTTTATAAATCTCATAATCATTGCTCCTCATACCACTCTTTCAGTAAAATATTATTATTTTTAAGTTAAGCAAACAGTCAAACAGAAATCAAGTGACTTGATCAGGGTCACATAGCTGGTGTCTGAGGCTAGATTTAAAGTTATGCCTTTCTAACTCCAGACACAAGCTCTATCCACTGTGTCATCTAGCTGCCTAGTTTTTCTAAATGAGGAAACTGAGACAGGTGTCACAGGAGTTTCTCAAATTCACATAACTAGTAAACATTGGTCAGAGATTGAAATTAAACTCCAGTCTACTCACTCTAAAAAACACTTTTTATATTCTTTTACATTGCTTCCACAAATAAAAATTGTTAATTATCGTTGTTGCCTTGATTCTCTCTTACTTTCTTATTTGACCTCTACTATTCCTCTAATAATTTTTGAATTTTTAGTTATTTATGTGCAGGTCTCATTCCTCACACCTCCATTATAATTCTCAATTAAACTTTACTTCTGGATAAAGTATAACTAATTTTTTTTTTATTTTACATAAGTACATAGTAGCTAATGTTACTAAGTTTCCTGAATAGAATTATAAGGATGTCAAACACTCACATCCAGTCTGATCTAATTAAATAAGCATTTAATTAACAACTTTGATGTTCCAAGAACTTTGTTAGAAATTTGAGATTTAAGGAAAATATGAAAACAGTTCTTACTTTCAAAGAGTTTACAGTTAATAAAAGTTAAAAGGCTAATAGGAAACTTAACCACTGTTGTCTCATTTTTTACATCTATAAAATGGAGAACATAACAGAATTCTTCTGTTATTGACTAGAACATAGGAAGAAAGAAATGAACATGTTAATTATGGTTAGTATTATCAAATTATGGTCCCCAAAACATAAATACTATATTATAGCCAATGAAAAATGAAGCAGAGTCATAGTGTGAGGTCACCCAGGTTTTGGCTTAATGTGCTTTAATTTCAGAGAATATTGAAAATACTTATACTTTTTCAACAAATAGAAACAATAGCCAATTATTTATGAGAACAATTAGTTAAAATTGGAATCTAAAAGATAGTCACCTCTTTCCACCCAAGATGGATGACCTAATCCCTCCTCTGAACTGAATTGATCTATAAAAGAAGACATTTTTTACTTCTTTTACCACATACATAAAATATTAGTGATATCTACTGCTTTCCTTCCAGGAACATCATACTCATCTGCTAGACCCACTTGCTCCTCCTAATACCAAGAGGCAGGAGACAGTCTTCATAAAATAATTTTGGACTATAGGTGCTCCAAATAGATTTACATTCAAAAGCAATACATTGGTCGTGTCAAAACAAAACTGATAGCAATTCATTGCAAAATAATTAAATTTCAAGGCAATTACACCTAAAACAGAATATCTGAAATGATTCAAGGACTAATTCCGACAACAGATGACATCAAATCCAATAGCCTGGAAATTAAAATGGTTGCATAATTGTACTTGTTAAAGGTAAAGAAGTAAAGAAAAAGTAGATTTGGTGGTATCTAAAATTGCCACAGACTTCATAAGGACCCCCAAAGAAACAAATGGAATCATTATATAAAGGTTAGATTAGATGGGCAAGCAGAATGGAAAAGACTACCAGATAATAATTGGGGGGCATAATTTTTACAGATAGTAAATAACATAGATTAAGATCTTTTACTCTAAATTATAATATATATATATGCACACATTAATAAATATACTTATATCTATCTCACCTCAATGTATAACATTTTTTATTTGTCATTGTGATCCTATATATGTCTCATTTCAAAGACTAAAGCTCATATTTAAGGACAGTTAATATTCAAACTAAGATAGTCTTATATGCCAAGAAAGAAAAAGAGGAGAGCATTTTTCCCTGAAAAAAAGTACTTAAAAAGACTGACAAGATATAAACATCTACAAAGGATAGCAATATGTTCAAGGGTAAATGGGTGTTATTATAGGTCAAGAGTGTAAAGAAATTGAGTTGATACTAATCATTTTTCTAGGTTTCTAACGGTATTAAGAAAAATCTTCCCAGGAGGAAAAACATGAATATTAAAGAAGACTTTATGACAGAAATAAAGAAAGACACAATTTTGTGGGAGATCATTTAGAGCACAAAGTATCAACATTTCCATGAATGTCTGGAAATGAAAGGAAATGGGAGGAGAGTCATTAATATATGTAATTTATTGTCATATAACTTTACTGTTGAATAGTATGGGAATTCAGGTCAAAATATTTCAGAAGCAGGAAGTTGATTTGCTAAGGACAGAATGCTAAAAATACGTATAGAAGCATAATTTCCAAGTTTTCAAGCAAAAGGAGACTTGAGGCTTGAATGAAGCTTTATTATCATTTTATTTTCGCCAAGTCTGAAGATTTAAGAAACTGAACTAACTTTATTATATTCATTTATTAATTGATTAATTAAACCAGATCTGCCCTATACTTTCTCCTAAGTACCTTGACAGAACTTTTTTAGTGGCTTTCAAACTTTTCTTTCAAATGATATTTCTGTCCTTGTGTGATAATCCAAGACAGTCAACATTTACCATGAACAGCTTAATTCAGTAGGGAATTCAAAATGTCTCAGGTGTAATACACTTCCTTGGGTAGTTCAGAAGAAAAGTTTGAGGCAAATGGAATCTAACTTTCTGATGATGTAGAAATAAAGTCAGATCTGCCACTAATTAGCTTGGTAACCTTGAATAAGTCACTTAACCCAAAAGAGAGGCAAGGCTTCTTTAGTGAAACTACATTGAACAGTGAGCTGTGATATATAAAAGGTTTGAGACATCATTTCTGGATAATCATTTTATTATTCTTGCTAGCAGAAAATTAATAAAGTGAAGTCTTGAATGACTCTTGAATGCCAAAGACACCTCATGGAACCCACTCAAGTTTTATGTGTTCTTAGAATGAGAGTGGTAATCAACTCTTGTTGGTTATTATAATGAAAAATAATAATAAAAATAGACTTATTCTAATGAAGGAGTGGGGGGTATAATTTTGACAATGTCATTTAGTTCCATCCTTGGGCAATATAGAGAAAGTATCTACCCCCACCAAAATTAAAGGGCTGGAATTCATCTCAGATTAAATTCTTTGTAAGGTTCCCTAGTTGGGCAGGGTTACAATTCCAAGATTTCATCTCATCATTCCCTCTGTTCTTCAGAGAGCTTAAGCTTTGACCTAATTTCAAAATAAGGGATAAAAAATTCTTGGATCTCCCCTAAAATAACAATTGGTTATTTAATAATCATTTCTCTCAGAATCAGACAACTAGATTTTAATCCAAACTTCCAGTAAGCAGGTATGTAACCTCAGGCAAATCACCCATGTCTTTCAGCCTGTTTACTTATTTATAAAATAAAAGAGTTGGAATAGATTAGCTCTAAAGTTGTTACATTGAAAGAAGTTTGGGGGGGAGAATCCTCTGTAATCTTTGTTCCTATCTCTTTTGATAGTTTAGGATATACATACACACACACACACACACACACACACATATATATATATATATATATACTATCTGATCCTAAGCCAAACAACCAGATACCTAGGCCCCATTCAGAGAAGGAACTGACTGCTGCAAGGTTAAGTTCAAGGGTCTACGGCTTAGAGCTTACATTCCTTAGAGTGCCTGCCAGCTTTCACCGTCAATAATTCAATAGGAGGGGGTCTGATTCCTGTTGTCCTTTGAGCTCAAAGATTCTATTTTTCCTGTTGATGAAAATAACTGGCAAAATAATCATCTTGTTTATGTTTACCAGCAAATTTGCACTAGGAGTCTTCTAGAAAAGGGCTGTCAAACAAAATTAATTATGAAAATGTAGGAGTATATTCTCCAATCCTACTTTTACCCCCTGAGGGAATTGATTTCATTGGACTTTTGAGTAAACAAATACTTTATTCTTCTCTGTCCTTTTCATTCTTTCTTCCAGTTATTCTACTTATTGGAACAAAGGATTTGACTAGGCCAAAAACCCTATCAGACTGAGCTTGAAGTGACTTGAACATCTGAAAATAAAACTTTAACATTCTTCCTTTTGATCGTGTTAAGAGTGTGTCCATCTGTAAATTATCTCTTTCTTGCCTTGGCAAGAGTAGGACTGATTGGGGCTGCCAGGTTCTTATCAAGTTACTCTTGTATCTGTGATAAGGGATTGGGATTTCAGCAAACTGAAGGAGGCTTCCCTGAGATTGCTTCTGCAGCTGGTTTCCCTGAATTATCTTCATCTGGCCCACATCTCTAGGTAACAATGTAACTGAGGCTTGACCGTGTGATTATAATGTTGCCTTTGTTTGGAGTGAAAGGTTTCTTCTTTGTCTATAAAATGTAAATTTTCTGGTGCTGGCAGCAGTAAAGGTGGTTTTATCAAAAGAATGTTTTTTTGGAAAAGGTCTAGTTTTTCCCTCTGTTAGTTACGGATCCATTCCTTCAACAAGAATATTCTCAAAACTTCTAATGCCTGATGCAGACCTTTTTCATTGGTTTCTAGATGAGGAAATCATAGTTTAGTTCTTATTACAATAACCACCAAGTACTTATGATCTGTCAACAGTTAATTACCAGATAGTAGGGAGAGTTATCTCATACCCTGAATTCAAAAATAGTCAAACTAAGCTGTCCAATCAAATACCACCAAGATTTATGAAGCATTTCTGTGTGCAGAGAGCTTATATCCTTGTAGAGAGTTAAGACACAAGAATACATTGCTATAATAGGTAATACATGATAATTTTTTATATATAGGTGTAATTTTTTTACAATCATTTATTTGTTTTTCCAACTGCATGCAGCAGTAATTTTTACCAATCATTTTTTGCAAGATTTTGAATTTTACATTTTTCTTCTTTCCTTCCTTCCTTCCTTCCCTCTCCCTGCCACCTGAGAGAAAATAGGCTCTACATTTATAACCATGCAAAATATAGATTCATATTGATCAGGGTATGAAAAACCAAATCCAAAGGGAAGAAAGAAAACATCTTAGAGAGGAAAAACTGACATAATACATAAAACAACTTTTAAAAATTGAAAATAAAAAACTTTGGTTCTCTTTTAGACTCCACAGTTCCTTCTCTGAATATGGAAGGTATTTTCCATCACAATTCTTTTAGAATTGTCTTTGATTATTGCACTGTTGAAATGAACAAATCCATCAATAGTTGATCATCACCCAGTGTTACTGTTAGTATATATAACATCCTTCTGGTTCTGCTCATTTCATTCCACAACAATTCATGCAAGACTTTCCAAGTTTTTCTAAAATACCATTCCTCATAATTTCTTATAGAACAATGGTGTTCTATCACATACATATGCCACAATGTGTTCAGTCATTCCCCATTTGATGGGCATCCATTCAATTTCCAATTATTTGCCACTATAAAAAGGGCTGTTGTGAATATTTTTATAATATGGGAATTGTACCCCTTTTCATGATCTCTTCAGGTTACAGATCCAGTAGTGGTATTCCCAGATCAAAGGGTGTGCACAGTTTTATGGCCCTCTGGGCATAATACCAAATTGCTCTCCAGAAAGGCTGGATCAGTTCACGATTCCATCAACAATGCATTAGTGTCAGCTTTCCCCCATGCCTTCCTACATTGTATAAGTGTGATTTCATAGGTGTATCAAACTCACCATGAAGAAACATCTCCTGCTCAAATAATTTTTCTGCTACTAATAGTCTTAGAGACTTTTATGGAGCATTGAAAGGTTAAGCGTCTTTCCCACTCTCTGGTGGAACTTGAATCCAGATCTCCTGACTAAAGATATTTCTCTAGTCACTATAAAAGACAGTGCATTTTTAGAATCGATTAAAATCCAGTTCTGCAGAGAGAGACTGGGGCTCTGGCTATGAAAAGTGGCTATTTCCAGGATGGTGTCAGAGAATTCCTTTGAGCTGTTGGAATTATGGCTTTGGTTTAGAAGCAAAATCACTTTTATTTCCATCAACCTATCCCCTATTCATCCCCAAATTTTGAAGAAAAATCAGTGCTACTGTGTAGGAAACACCATTTTATTTAGATATTTTTTTAAAAGGATGTACAAAATTTCACAGAAGAGGTTACCTTTGAGGAGAACCTTAAAGAATAGATCAGATTTCAGAAAACCAAGAGAGAAAAGATGTTTATTCCAGATATAAAGAACAACTATGGAAGCATGCTTGAGGGTACAATATCAATCTGGAGAGCATAGAATTGTTCAGATTGCTGGAATTAAGGCAACATGGAGGAAAGCTATAAGCTATGATTGGGATAGGCAAAGGAGCAAATTGTAGATTGTTATGAATGAGAGGAGTAGCTAGATGGCACATCAGATAGGGTGCCATTGGAGTCAGGAAGACTCATTCAAATCTGTTCCCAGATACTTACTAACTAGGTGACCCTGGACAAGTCATTTAACCCTGTTTGCCTTGGTTTCTTCATCTATAAAATGAACTGAAGATGGAAATGGTAAACCATTCCAGTATCTTTACCAACAAAACCCTAAATGAGGGCATGAAGTGTTGAACATAATTAAAAAGACTGAACATTAATGAGAATTTTTTTTGTATACAGATTTGGTACCCATGAGTTAACTCATGGGTACCAAATCTGTATACAAAAAAAAATAAAGATTCAACTGGCATTAACATGATTGCCAGATTGAAGTAGAGACATGAAAGGTAGAAATATCTGTTAAGTTCAATAGACAGATGGTGATAAGGACCTATGATAGAGAGGTGTCTACTAATCAACTATTTATAAGCATTCACCAAGTATAAGTCACTGTGTTAGACTTTCATGTTGAAACAAAAAGATAATAGATTCAAGATTTGTGGCAGAGGTAGAATTTCCACCAGCTGACAAATGGATGTGAGAAGTAAGGGAGAAGGAAAAGAAAATGATAAATTCATGATTACAAACATAGGAGAACTTCTTCTCAGAGAAAGTAAATTTAAAGGCGAAACACACTGAGCTAAGTTTTGGTCATGTTGAGTTTGAGAAACTGGTAGGATATTAATCAAGCAGAGTATTTGTAAAATTATTACCATGACCAGGAACTGTGCTACCTAGGGTACAAAACTAAAAGAGAGATAGTCTCTGCCTTGAAGGAGCTTACATTCTAATGGAGAAGATGAAATGCAAATATGTATGTATATATATATATATATATGTATATATATGTGTAGATATAAAATTATACATTTATTTATGTATATTTGTACATTTATATTATATGCATTTATGTATCTATCTCCCCATATAAATGAATATAAGGTAGTTTCAGGAGGGAGGACACTGTTAGCTGGCTAAAACCAAAAAGTATTTTATGGAGAAAACTTGATTTGAATTTTGAAGGAAACCAAATGATTATAAGCTATTATGGGGGGGGAAGTACACTCAAGACATGGGAGATAGCAAAGACAAAGGCATGAAGACAAAAGAGAGAAGAATCCAATATAAAGAAATAACACAATTTCTAAAAAGAGAGTAATAAGTAAGAAGACTAGAAAAGGAAAACTGGACCAAATTGTGAAGAAAGAATTTTTAAAAGTCAAACAGAGGCATTTTATATTTGATCCAAGAAACAATAGAGAGCTACTGGAGTTTAATTATGTGGGAGCAGATGGCATAGTGACATGATTAGCTCTATTTTAGAAAAATCATTTTGCTGGCTAAGTGGAAGATAGACTGGAGTTTGAATAAGTTGGAAGTAGGGAAAACTATTGTAATAATCTTAGTAAGAGGTGGTGAGGACCTTAATTAGTTTGGTGGCTATATGAATGTATAAAAGAGGACATGAGTAAAAAATATAAGAGAAATTATTAACTTTAGCAATTTATTAGATACATGATGAGAGAATGAGAGTTAAAGGACAGAACTGAGGTTTGTGAATCTGGCAAAATGAAAGGATGGCTTCAGTATAGAAATAAGGCAGCTTGGAAGAGGTATAAATTTTGATGAAAAGATGATGAGTTCTGCTTTAGACAAGTTGAGTTTGAGCTGACTTTTGATCTCCCTTTGAATATATCCAAAAGCCTGTTAGTGATTCAGAAGTGGAACTCAGAAGAAAGATTAGATTTATAGATCTAGAAATTATCTGCATAGAGAAGATAATTCAACTCATTAGAATTGATGAGATCATCAAGGAAAAGAATACAGAGAAAAAACAGAAATTAATCCAGGATAAAATCATCAGGTATAAGCACGTGAGGTATGATATGGGAAAATTTCAACAAGAAGTGCTTAGACAGGTGAGAGAAGAATCAAGAGACAACATGAAAACTGAGGCAAATAGGATGACTGATAGTATCAAATGCTGCTGAAGAATCAAGAATGTTAAATATGGTGGGAAATAAATAATATGTGGTAACTAGGAGATCATCATTGTCTTTGAAGAGACCTTCATTGAAGTGTTATTCATTAAGGATATTGATCTATAGTTTCCCTTTCTCTATTTTTGCTTTCCCCCATTTAGTTATCAAAACCATATTTGTGATCAAAAAAAGAATTTGGTTGAACTACTTTTTTATCTATTTTTTCAAATAGTTTATATAATCCTAGGATTGCTTGTTCCTTAAATATTTGGTAGAATTCATTTATAAATACATCAGGTCCTGGGGGCTTTTTTTTTCTTAGAGAGGACATTGATGACTTGATCACCTTTTTTTCCCCTAAAATAGAGTTATTTAAGTATTCTTTTTTCCTTTTCTGCTAATCCAAGTGGATTATGGTTTAATGAATATTCATCCATTAACTTCACTTAGATTGTCAGTTTTACGGACATCTAATTGGACAAAATAACTTCTTTGGTAGTGCATTAACTCTTTTTAGTTTTGTTCATTGTAATTTGGCTTTCTTCTTTGGTTTTTAATCAAATTAACTATATTATTTTGGGGTGGGTCATAAAACCACCATCTAGATTTATTAGCCCAATTTTTTATTTCCAATTTTATTAATCTCTAAATTGATTTTCAGAATTTCTATTTTGTTGTTTAACTGAAGATTTTTTCATTTGTTCTTTTTCTGATTTTTTAACTACGTACCCATTTTTTTGAACTGCTCTCTTTTCTATAGATATAAACATAAAAGAAAGAAAGAGAAAGAAAGAAAGAAAGAAAGAAAGAAAGAAAGAAAGAAAGAAAGAAAGAAAGAAAGAAAGGAAGGAAGGAAGGAAGGAAGGAAGGAAGGAAGGAAGGAAGGAAGGAAGGAAGGAAGGAAGGAAGGAAGGAAGGAAGGAAAGAAGAAAGGAAGGAAGAAAGAAAGGAAGGAAGAAAGGAAGGAAGGAAGGAAGGAAGGAAGGAAGGAAGGAAGGAAGGAAGGAAGGAAGGAAGGAAGGAAGGAAGGAAGGAAGGAAGGAAGGAAGGAAGGTAAACAGGAACAACCTAGAGCATAACAAAAAATTTCTTAAAAGAAAATTTCAAACTTCCATGTCCTATGATATCCAGATACCACTACATTAGTATAGCCCTAAACAACTTTAGACTGACTTGGCACTTGGGGTATAGTATGACAGTATGATATGTAATATTAAAATACTAAAAGTCAGGGGACTTGACTCATCCTCTTACTTTAAGACTTTATGAGACTTTAAGAGATCTCTTTCCAGACCCAATCAATAAAATGAGGGAAGTAGACTAGGGAATCTCCAAGTTTTCTTTCAGTCATTCCTATGATCCTTCCACAAAAACCTCCTCTACTTGACTCTAAAGGAGTGCCCAATGCTGCCACAGAAATTCATATATTGTGATGGAAGGTAATATATCTTTCAAAAGATAATTTGGGATCATGTTTCCTCACTGTAATATCCAAAGAATTTGGATATATATCAAAATTAATTGCTTATTTTATATAATATCATCCTGTACTTGATTCAAGTCTATTTTGAAGGGCATATAAAGAATGCACTTGCAGTTTTATGCATCAAAAGCATGATACGTTTTAATGTAATACAGATTGATGAATTTCCAATAACTTTACCTTTATGATATTTTCATTGATATTTTATTTTTCCAAATACACTTTAAATTTTTCAATATTCATCCATGTTCCCACTCTCCATTCCTACCACACCCTCCCCTAAGTGGTAAACAGTCAGGTAAATATTGTACATATACATTTCTGTTCAACACGTTTACAGATTAGTCATTTTAAGTATGAGAAATTAGGATTAAGGGAAAGAAATACAAAAGAGAATTTAAAAAAAAACTGAATGTACATGGAAGCCTGGAAGGATTTGTATGAACTAATGCTGAGCAAGATGAGCAGAAACAGAAGAACATTGTACATCCTAACAGCAACATGGGGGGTAATGATCAACCTTAATGGACTTGCTCATTCCATCAGTGCAACAATAAGGGACAATTTGGGGATATCTGCAATGGAGAATACCATCTGTATCCAGAGAAAGAATTGTAGAGTTTGAACAATGACCAAATAAAGGTAATTTTTAAAAAAATTTTAGTTTTAAAAATAACATTTTATTATGTAATTTTGTTATGTCTTATACATTTTTTCATTGAGGATATGATTTCTCTCTCTACACATTCAACTTAGATCAATATATATCTTGAAAACAATGTAAAGACTAACAGACTGCCTTCCATGGGGGGTGAGGGAAGGGAAGCAAGATGGGGGGGGGGGATTGTAAAATCAAAATAAATAAATAAATACATTTAAAAGTTTTATTTTTAAAGTGAATGTAGTATTCACCAGATTCTGAAGGAGTTTTTAGTTTGGTTGGGTTGGCTTTTTCTTCCCCTGGATGGGGATAGCATTTTCCATAATTGATATAATTAGGTTGTCCTAGCCCTCTGAACTGCTGAAAGGAGCTACATCCATCAAGGTTGATCAATTCACAATATTGTTAATGTGTAAAATGTTTTTTTGGTTCTGCTCCCTTAGTTCAGTATCAGATCCTGTAATTCATTTGATGCTTCTCTAGAGTCTGACTATTTATGGTATTTTATACAACAATAGTATTCCATAACATTCATATACCATAACTTGTTCAATCATTTCCCAAATGATGGGAATCCCCTCAATTTCCAATTCTTTGCCACTGCAAAAAGAGTTGCTACAAATATTCTGAAATATATGGGCCTTTTCTTATTTTTTATAATTACTTCTGGATATAGACCTTTAATTGTAATTGCTGAGTCAAAGTGTATCATCAATTTTATTGCTCTTTAAGCAGAATTCTATATTGCTCTCCAAAATGATTGGAGCAGTTCACAACTCCACCAACAACGCAATCTCTCCACTATTGATCATTGACTTGTCATCTTAGTGAATCTGATATGTGGGAAGTGATACCTCATAGCTGTTTTAATTTGCATTTCTCTAATCAATAATGATTTGGAACATTTTCACACACACACACACACACACACACACACACACACACACATATATATATATATATATATATATATATATATATAATAGACAGAGAGAGAGAGAGCTCTAATTTCTTCATTTGAAAACTGTCTATTCATATCCTTTGACCATTTATCAACTGGGGAATTACTTGCAATCCTATAATTTTATTTGATCTAATTCTCTATATATTTTAGAAATGAGACCTTAATCAGAAAATTTTTCCCCAGCTCCCTGTTTTCCTTCTAATTTTGACAGCATTGATTTTATTATTGAAAAAAAACTTTTAAATTAAATATAGTCAAAATCCTTCATTTTGTAATTTATAATATATTCTATTTCTTGCTTGATCATAAATTTCTCCCATTTCCATAGATCTGATCTATAGAGTATTTTTTGTTCATTAATTTATCTATGGTATTGTACTTTAAGTATAAATCCTGTACTCATTTTGACCTCATTTTGGTATAGGGTGTGAAATGTGGGTCAATGCCTAGTTTTTGCCATTCCATTTTCCCAATCTTTCTAACAATTTTTTTCAAATAGTGAGTTCTTATCCAAGAAGTTGCTTTTCAGGGCAGCTAGGTGGCATAGTGGATAAAGCACCGGCCCTGGAGTCAGGAGTACCTGGGTTCAAATCCGGTCTCAGACACTTAATAATTACCTAGCTGTGTGGCCTTGGGCAAGCCACTTAACCCCATTTGCCTTGCAAAAAAACAAAAAAAAACAACCAAAAAAACGAAGTTGCCTTTGGATTTGTCAAATAGTAGATGACTCTAGTCATTAATGACACTTCTATTTGAACCTATATTTATCCACTGATTAATTACTCTATTTCTTAATCAGTACTAGGCAGTTTTGATGACTGCTGCTTTATAGTATAGTTTTAGATCTAGTAGAGCTAGGTTCCTTCCTTTATATTTTTTTCATCAGTTCCCTTGCTATTCTTGACCTCTTGTTGGTCCAGATGAATTTTGTTACTATTTTTTCTAGCTTGATAAAGTAGTTAGTTATTTGGTAGTTATTTGGTATGGCACTGAATAAGAAATTTAATTTGGGAAGAATTGCCATTTAATTATATTAGCCAGACCTAACCAATAGCAATTGAGATTTTTCCAGTTGTTTAGATCTGACTTTTTTTGTGTGAGAAGTGCTTTGTAATTGTGTTTATACAGTTCCTGGGTTTTCCTTGAGAGGTAAATTTCAAAGTATTTAATGTTACCTACAGTTACTTTAAATGTAATTTCTCTATCTCTTACTCTTGGGCTTTGATGTTCATATACAGAAATGCTGATGATTTATGTGGGTTTATTTTATATCCTGCTACTTTGCTGAGTTTGTTAATTGTTTTAAGTAGCCTTTACATGGTTTTCTCAGGTTTTCTAAGTATACCATCACCTCATCCGATTCCTGCAATTTCTTTCTCTTTTCTTATTGCTAAAACTAACATTTCTATTATTATAATGAATAGTAATGTTGAAAATGGCATCCTTCTTTCACTCCTGATCTTATTGGAAATATTTCTAGCTTATCCCATTACATATAATATTTGTTGATGGGTTTAGATACTACTTAATATTTTAAGGAAAATTACATTTATTCTTATACTTTCTATTGTTTTTATTAGGAATGGATGTGGTATTTTACCAAAGGCTTTTTCAGCATCTATTGAGATAATCATATAATTTCTATTGTTTTTTCTATTGATGTGTTCAATTATTTTGACTGTTTTCCTAATATTAAACCATCCCTACCTGGTATAAATCTGACCTGAACATGCCATATTATTCTAGTAATATGTTAATGAAATTTCTTTGCTAAAATTTTATTTAAGATTTCTGCCTCAATGTTCATTAGGGAAATTGGTTTATAATTTTCCTTGTCTGTTTTTCTTCTTCCTATTTTAGGTATCATCACCATATTGGTGTCATAATAGAAATCTGGCAGAACTCCTTCTTCTCTTATTTTTTTTAATAGTAGAATAAGAATTACTTGTTCCTTAAAAGTTTTGTAGAATTCATTTGTAAATTCATCTGGACCTGCAGACTCTTTCTTAGGAAGTTTATTGATGGTTTCTTCAATTTCTTTTTCTGAAATGAGGTTAAGTATTTTATTTCTTCTTTTGTTAATCTGGGCAGTTTATATTTTTGTAAATATCCATTTCACTCTGGTTATAAAATTTATTAGCATACCATTTAGAGAAGAAGTTCACCCTTTTCATTTTTAATACTAGTAATTTGGTTATCTCCTTTCTTTCTTTAAATCAGATTAACCAAAGGTTATTTATTTTATTCGATTTTTCATAAAACCAACTCTTATTTTTTTATTAGATCAATAGTTTTCTTGATTTCAATTTAATTAATTGCTCCTTTGAATTCAGAATTTCTAATTTGGTATTTAGTTAGGAATCTTTAATTTGTTCTTTTTTTCCAGCTTTTTTAGTTGCTTACCCAATTCATTAATCTCCTCTTTCTCCATTCATATAGGCACTTAGAGATATAAAATTTCCCCTCAAAACTGCCTTGATTGCATTCCATAAATTTTGGCATGTTTGCCCATTGTTATCATTTTCTTATATATAATTATTGAATATTTCTATTATTTGCTGTTTGATCCACTCATTGTTTAAAATTGTTATTTAATTTTCAAGTAATTTTTGGTTTATTATTCCATGACAATTTATGAAATGCAATTTTTATTACATCATGATCTGAGAAGTATGCATTTGCTATTTCTGTCTTTCTGCATTTGATTATAAGTTTTTATGCCCTAGTACATAGCCAGTTTTGGTATAGGTGTCATGTATTGCAGAGAAAAATTTATATTCTTTTCTATCTCCATTAAGTTTTCCCCAGAGGAAAATCATATCTAAGTTTTCTCAGATTTTATTCACCTTCTTAACTTCCTTTCTGTTTATTTTGCAGATAAATTTATCTAGTTTTGAGAGAGGTAGATTGAGGTACCCCCATTATTAAAGTTTTGCTGTTTTTGTCTCCTTGAAATTCACTCAGCTTTTCCTCTAGGAATTTGGAAGCTATACCACTAGGTACATATATGTTTAATGATATAGTGCCTTTTGAGAAGATGTAGCTCCCTTCCTTATCCCTTTTTATGAGATCTATTTTTGCTTTTGCTTTATATGAAATTAGGATCACTACCCATGATTGTTTTTTACTTTAGCTGAAGCATATTTTGCTCTCCTTTTACCTTTGCCCTGTGTGATCTCTGCTTCAAATGTGTTTCTTGTAAACAATATATTGTAGGATTCTGGTTTTTAATCCATTCTGTTATCTGCTTCCATTTTATGGAAGCAGTTTTATGGGATGGTTCATTCCATTCACATTTTCAGTTAAGATTACTAATTCTGGGGGGAGGAACCAAGATAGCAGTGTGAAGGTAGCCTTTCCCAGGAACTCCTCCCACCCACCCCCAATTCCAAAAGTCAACAAATTATTACTCTAGCCAAAATTTAGAGGGGCATAACACACAGAAAGACTGAGTGATACATTTTCCCAGTCCAAGATAACTTAGAAGTTCCACGGGAAAGATGTGTTTCACCAGGACCGGGAGTTGGAAAATGCCCAGTCACAGAACAGCTTGAAGGGGCAGGGAGAAAATTCTGGTGTAGCAAATTGATTGAATGTTTGAAAAGCAGCATTGCCTGAAAGTCATTAAGAACCCTCCCCATTTTTGTCTCATTAAAAGTACACTTCTGGGGCGGCTAGGTGGCACAGTGGATAGAGCACCAGCCCTGGAGTCAGGAGGACCTGAGTTCAAATCCAGCCTCAGACACTTAATAATCACCTAGCTGTGTGGCCTTGGGCAAGCCACTTAACCCCATTGCCTTGCAAAAAAATATATAAAAAATATTTTAAAAAGTACACTTCTCAAGAGTTCTGTATTACATCAAATTAAAATCATTATTTACCTTACCACCTTTTCAATTACCCTCCAAGAACACAATTCATATCATCCAAAGCCAAACCATTTCATGAACCATTTGTACCCTTACCTTCAAGCATACTTTTTTTCCACACTCCCCCCTTTAGCTCCCCAACCATACTTAAATTCTTGTTGACTAAAGTATGGATTAAGTGCAACCCTTTTAGGTAAGTTCTCACCCTCTGCTCGTAAAGTCACTTCTGATTTAATTAACTATAGTCTCAAAATATTCTAAGTACTGGGACACTTTGAAGGTGTCTCTTAAGAAATTTGTAATTGATTGTAAGGTATGGGAGACACTGACTCAGGACTTCCCAGCATATGATACCCTCATCAGAGAAAGTGCTAAGCTTTGTGAGCAAAGCAGAATTAAAGTAGATCAAAGGAAACTGAGACTACAAAATTTAGAGTAAATACCCCTGCTTTTCATCAGGGCTTTTTGCCTCCAACATAGTGGTGTCATCTTGGTCCTCTTCAACAGACAGACAAGAACCAACCATACTCATATCCTCTAAATCTGATCTCTTCAATTATATTCAATCCTTTGACTATATGAAGAGAAATACAATTCTCAAGAGTTACAAGTGTTATATCCTCCCTTATAGAGTTGCATACAATTTGATGGTCTTGACTAACATTTGTTTTGTTTTCTTCAACTTTTCACTTACTTTTTTATGCATGTCTTGAGATGTGTATTTGGTGACCGAATTCTCTATTCAGTTCTTATCAGGAAATTTTGGAAGTCCTCTATGTAACTGACTATCTATCTTTTCCCCTGACAGTATATACTGCAGGGGAGTAAATTCTTGGTTGTAATCCAAGGTCCTTTGCCCTCTGATATATCATATTCCAAGTCCTCTGGTCCTTCAATGTTGAAACTGATAAGTCCTGTGCAAGTCTGATTATGTTTCTTTTGTATTTAAATTAGTTCCTTTTTGCTGTTTGCAGTATTTTATTCTTTATTTGAGAATTCTAGAATTTGGCTATAATAATCCTTGGAGTTTTTATCCTGGGTCTCTTTCTAGAGTTCTGTTTATTCTTTCAATGGCAATTTTATCTTCTTGTTCTCACAGATTTGGACAGTTTTCCCTGTTCCTAAAAAATGTTTTCCAGGTTCCTATTTTGATCTAAGCTTTGGTCTAAGCTTTCTAAAAGTCCTATAATTTGTAAATTACCTCTCCTGGATCTATTTTCCAAGTTGTTTGTTTTTCCTAAAAGGTACTTTGTTTTCTTCAATTTTTCCAGCCTTTTTATTTTCTTTGATGGAATCTTGTAGTCTCATGGATTCATTGGTTTCTATTTGTTCAACTCTAATTTTTAGGGGTCTTTTCTTCAATTAACTTTTGAGTTTCCCTTTCCAGTTGGTTGATTTTATTTTTGAAGAATTACATTCATTTCCCAGTTGATTACTTTTACTTTAAAATTTTCTTTGGTCAAGTTTTCATAATTTTCCTGCATGACTCTCATTTCTTTTTTCCACTTTTCTTCTTCCTCTCTTCTTTGATTTCTAAATTCTTTTCTAACTTCTTCTATGAGCTTTTGGATTTGCGTCCAGTTCATAGATTCTTATGAGACTACCCCTGTGGATAATTTGTCACCATTTTCTTTTTCTGATGTGGCATTGTTAACCTCTTTACCTGCATATATAGAGAGAGCTCCTTTATCTTTTTTTGCTCATCTTGAAATGCCTGAGATCTAATCTAGGGTTTGGGGAGTATAGACCCAAGCTTTTTATTCTGGGGTTGAGATCTAATCCCTGCCTTGTCATTGGCCAAGATGTTGCTTATGCAGGCTAGGCCTTGCCTTTGCAAAGTTTCATTTCCTCCTTTACATCCAGGTTCTGTCAATACTGTGGTTTGCTCCCAAATCAGTCCTGCCTTTTGCCCTGGGTTTCCCAGGGTTCAGACTTTATTTAGTGTTGGAATCCTCCCTGATGGCTTACTATCTCACTACCAGAACCAATTCTGTTATCAAGCTGTCAGGTCCTGGACTGCACACTGGCTTTCCTGGTCTCCTGCCTAGCCCAGATTCCCCTTTTCCCACAAACAGACAGACCTTCACTGAAGATTCTCCATTGGAAACTAACTTCTTTGGATCTTGTCTTTTTCTTGAGATCTATAGCTTTAATGTCTGTGCAGAAGCTTCATTTAATGTTGTATATGGAAAAGCTCTGGGGGCATGCTAGCTTCATACTGTCATCTTGACTCTGCTGCAGAAGTCATCCATTGTACCCTCTTGTGATACTCTAAAATACATCTTACACTCCTCTTAAAATTGTAAAGAATTTAGTTAATTCAATGGTTGTACTTATCAGTTGATATGAAATTCAGGTATAACATATTTTAAACGTAAATAGGAACTCTATCTGGTCTTGATTTTGTATCACACCAAGTCCTCTGTGGCTGCATGGTGAGTGCCATAGAATTCATTTAAACCTAATAGAAATTCTCCTGCTCTGTAGCAGGATCTCATTTTTCCTGGAGATGCAAGTATATCCTCCTCTTAGTCCATGACATGCAGTGAATGAAGTTGTTCTGCTATGACATGGAAACTTTATATGTGGACATTATCCATGTACCCCAAAGTCACTATTACAGCTGAATGTCACTGTAACCATAAGTGCTCTATTTTCATTGCCCATATACAGTTGCATCTCTTGGGATACTGATTATATTTCTTGGTAAAACTATCCAGTTCATTTGGGTACCTGTTTTGAGAGACAGAATTTCCTTGGTCAGACACTGTTGCATTAGTTGGCTTAGTGCCCAGCACATGACAGAGAGAATACAAATTCTCCCTAAGTCAAAGATAAGTAAAAGAGTCAAGATTTGAAAACAGATTCTCTTACTTTTACCATTTTATCATTGCATACCATGCTGCCATACCATACCCAAATGCCAAGACAGTTTAGAATTTTTTGGACTATTCTAATGTTGAGATACTTGATTGTCATAGGGCATGGAGGTCTATGAGATTTGCTTACAGAAAATTTTATTTTTCATTCTACTCGGAATTTTTCTGCCCTTTCTTTTTTTTCTATCTTTTATTTTGTTGTGTTTTACCAATTAAGGCATTATAGTCCTCCATTCTTCCTTCAGAATTGGGCAAACCTTAATATTTACCTAAACTTGAGGGCGCAAGATATATTAAATAATGAAAATGGCATCCCCTATTCTAAATTCAAGTATGTCAGAGTCCTTCAGGGAGGCAGACAGTTTAGACCATAATCATTAAAATTCAAGACAGAAGGAGGGAAAGGAAATCCTGCTATGTCCCATACAATAAAGCTCCCATATGCATGTTTCTTTCTGCTGGAGTTATGCTTTACTGTCCAAAACTGTAAAAATCATCATGCTACTATTGCATAACTTCTGTTTGCCTTAAGGGTCAATACTCCCTAATCTCAATGGATACTGAAAATAAGGAAACATGGTCACTTCTAAGGTACTCATAGCCCTAACAAAGTCAGTTTACATAACTCCTGAGATTGGCAGGTAGTCCTTGCAAGTGGGTGAATGCTTTGCAGCTTCCTTCTCAGGAAGTCCCAATACTGATATCTGAATTATTAAGTCACAGGGGTTCTTAACCCTTTGGAAGTCTATATAGAGATCTCAGTCAGGCAGTTAATGAACTTGGAAGATTATAATTTGTATTACTATTATATTAATAATTTAGTGATTCAACATTTTCAAAACATTACAAATATTGTCCCATTTTATTCTCATGACAAATCTGGAAAGAAGGTGTTTTAATTATTTGCATATTAGATATAATGAAACTGTGACAGACAGATATGGAGTGATGTTCCCTGGGGTCATACGGCTATTAATCATATTAAGATGAATTAGAATTCAGGTCTTCTTAATACCAGTGCTCTACCCAATGTTCTGTTTACCTACTTAATATTTTAGTAATTATATTTCAATATAATTTGTTTTCTTTAGAATCCTATGTTTTATACTATACAATTTTTTCTTAATTCTGAACAAGGATCCATAGACTTCAATGCCAATAGAGTAGATGATTAAAAAAAGAATGCCAATACCATATTATATCAGAAGACCAAGGAAACTTTCTCTAGTCCTCTTGTCCATGTTTTCTTTCAATTGTTCAGGTCCTTGAGCTCAGTTCAGAGATCAGGTAAAGGTCCACATAGCAGTAACTTATACCTACCTGGCTGGGTAGTCAGAAACCCTGTCTTCCATTGGATAGAAATTCAGATAAAGTATCTGTTTGACTAAGTTCAAGATGAATTTATGTGACTTAACTGTTGGTCCAGTTCTTATAGTTTCTCTTTTTCCCAAAAGATCCATATTTCAGGAACAGGACAGGAGTGGTAGGAGCTAAAAGCTTGCCCAAGCCTATCCATATTTTATCAGTTCCTTATCTCTGAGTCCATTTATCCAACAATACTCTCAACATAGACTTTCTTATCTCCTGATGCCCATCTTAAGGCTATTTTATTTACATGAAACCTCAAATAACAATCCTCTCATTCTTCAGAGGGACCCTACTAATCATTGGGTCACTGTCACAGTGACCAACATCATCCCTTTCACTACCCAATTCCACTCCAAGAGTGTGACCCACAGTATTTCTCCCATTTCTTCTCCCTCTGCTCTTGGCTTGGTAACTTGATTGTATTCACTTTGTTCCCACCTTCTACCCAGAAACTTAATTGTAATTCTATTCCCATCAAAAATAAAATTTGCTATTGTTTGTTACGTGTTACTTCTACTTTACCCTAAATCTGCTTGACAGTATTTCTGTCCCTAACCTGGAAAAGGCAGTATAGAATAGTGAAAAGTGTGCTGACCTTGGAGTGAAGAGGGATATGGATTTGAATCTCAACTATAACATTTAGTTATTATGTCTACAGGCAAGTCATTTAAATCCTCTCTCTTTTATAGTTTCCTCATCTTTGAAATCAGGACAATACCTGTCTGGAGTGTGCTAGAGCCAGCTCTTACTGGCTAGGAGTCAGAATATTGAATATGAACAATTCTATCTCAGCAAATAAACAAACTACAAATCAGGGTCTGATTTATCATTTTTGTTGACTGTCTAGACTTGGGAAAGTGATAGAGAAAATCTTAGTAATGCAGGCTAAACTTGAAAATGTGTCATGCATTCATTTATTAGGTTTGGATTTTTTTTTTCTGGAGAGTTGGTTGTTAGACATTTACCAGCACACATCTACCTGTACTACTTTCTTCAAAGGGTTGCTGTGAAGATCAGGTGAGATAATATATGTAAAGTCCTTTGCAAAATTGAAAGTCTTGCATAAATTTCAATTGCAAGTCAATTGAATAGTTGATTGAGAGTGGACCAAGGAGTGAGGAAGACCTGGGAGTGAAGAAGAGCTGACTCAAAACCTGCTTCCACACTACTGTGGCTGACTTATCTTGGGAAAATCACTTAATTTCTCAGTGTCCTAGGGAATTAACTCTATAAATTGAAGAGGCAGCAGAATTCCTTCTCAGTAATTCCCTATACCAATGAAAACTCAGATTTGTCATAAATAAAAATGATGAAATCTTTTATTATTATCACTGATTCATATCACTCCTTTTGTTCCATTACTTGGCTTGGAAATTTTTTTAATCCTACAAAGAATTCTTACCCAAGGATCTGTTGCTTTAAAAAAAAAGAATACTTTTATAATTGCATTTCATTATAATTCATTTTCTTCAAGGTCTTCTGTATTTTAGTTTATATATTTAAAAATATCCCAAGAGGGGTTCACAGACTTCATCATAATACCAAAAGGCTCCATATCACATGAAAAGCTTAAGAATTCCTACTTCAGACTATACCCCACTCTGATAAATCTTGTGTAAGCAATTTATGAAATAGGGCTTATACTCCTGGTAGTGCTAAACCCTGGAATGAAATTCCCACTCTGGCTTACTATGGGTCTGAAAAGTCACTTACTTGCCTAGAGACTCAATTTCCTCCCCTATGAAATGAGTTAATTCTAACATAGAATTACTATGAAGAAAAGAGTTTCACAAAATTTAGATTACTACAGAAATGTGTGGGATTGTTATTGGTATCTAAGATGCCTTCCCAAACTAATTTAATTTCATTGGAATGTACTGGAAAGGAAGAGGGCAAAAAAATCATTTGGTGTTCATCTCTGATTGATTCATGATTTATTAATTGAGGAGCACTGTTGTAAACCAAATAAGAGAGCTTACCCTTAGTCATTTCCAATAGATTAATATCACTCTCACCTGTTGTGTAACAGAAAACTCCCTCCACTCTGTTCTACTACATATTCACCAATTGCACAACACATACCAGCATTCAAACTTCCTGATATGGCATGTACTCAATATAATTGGACTGTCCAGTTTAAAACAATTTAAATTCTGAGCTATCTATAATGAGAGGTTTAACCTTTCCAAAGAAGCATCTGGTACTTTTGCCAAAGATATTGGACTTGTTTTTAAGCAGCAACTAAAGATTTATTTGCAATAGGAAGCAAACTTTAAGAAATAATGACTTTCTCCATGATTTTTTGTAAGATTGCTGAAATTAAGCAATTAAAACTGTCTCCTGGGTCATCTGTTCACAACCTCAGTCATAAATTATTTCTCTTTTCTTATATGTTCTTTTCAGTTTGTTTTATAAATTAACCAATTCACCACCTACACAAAACTGGTAAACTATAGAAATGGATTTCACTATTAAGAAAACTTTTGATTAAATAGGTTCATCTCATTCTTCTTTTGATTTGGGCCCTGAATCAAATTTCAAAAATATAAAATTCTTCAGGAGAGGGATGGTAAGAGGAAGGATTGATGTGTGGAGTGATAAAGATAATTCTTTTAAAAATTTTTCAAGACAGGTGTTACATTCCAAGATCATTCAGATGAAAATTATGTTTCTTTAGAAGAGAGATGTAACTAGAAAGTATGTGGAATGTTGGACAGGAAAAAAAAATCACCACTTTCAGATTGCCCTTTGGAGCATCACTTAAGGTTTATATTCTAAATCATCATGGGAGTGGGAGGTATAATCTTCAGTAGCTGGAAGGGATTAGAGGAGAAAGAAGAAAAATAGCCAGTTCCCTTCCCTTGATTTTTTGTGTTTTCCATACAGAATTATAGATTGTTAGAATTGGACAGGAAACTAGAAATCATATAATACACGTATTCTTAACCTAGGTTCTCTGAACTTCTAAAAAGTTTTCACAACTATTTTAATATAATTGACTTTCTTTGTAATCCTATGTATTACATTTTGTGCTTTTAATAATATTATTCTGGGGAGCTTTAGAGTTAACCAGATCTGCTAGAATGTTGCATCTCACACACACACACACACACACACACACACAAACACACACACAAGTCAAGAGCCTTTGATCTAGTCAAACAAAAAAATAGGTTTATATGTTTACCAAGGGGACCCCTACAACTCCTTTGAGTGCCCTCTTTAAGAAGGATTACTTGTATAGAAGTGTATATAATGCTGCAATTTAAAACACCTTGAGCAGAGTTATAACTGATCCTGGGGAGAATTTAAATATAGAAAGCCAAGTATTACTTTCCCATTATCCAACTCCTTAGCTATTATTAATGGGCGGTAATTTTTTCTGAATCCTTCATTCAAATAGACTATTTTCTTTTCTGGTATCAGTTCTGCTAACCAAGCCAAGGATAGGATGAATTACTTAGATTGATTTGCTAATGTTTGTACAAAAGAAATTACAAGCATTAGCTAATTAATCCTCTAAAGTGTATCAGAGATAAAAAAGATTTCTATAAGTAGAACATATTATTAGTTATAGGGATCAAACCACTAGAAGCACATTTCATCCCTACTTAGTGCCTTCAACATATAAATACTTACAGGAAAGGATCTGTTTCCCTGTAGTCAGTGTTTATCTGGTCATTGTTGTTATAGCTTTTGCTGATAAATCACCTCCCTATTTCTTCCTTAGCACCAGCATTCATATGATAAATAACATTTTACTGGAATTGTTCTGATGCTACAGGGAGCTCAGAAATATTTGAGAAACATTAAATGAAGCCCATCAATTGGACACCAACCCCCCAATCTCTAAAGTTTTACTTAAGAGGTTAAACTGCTTTTTTTTCATTTTGGATCTTTTCCCAATTTTGATTTTCATGTCTTAGAATGCTATATTATGGAATATTAGACTTTTCATTAGAATAAAAAAGGAAAATTTGATATGTTCCTTCAGTAGGATATATACATACTTGTCAACTGCATGTATAGTATTTCAATAACTATTAATTTTTTTTTACTTAGACAATTATATCACCTCTTATCTTTTAACTTGCTTCCCATACCTCATTTTCTATATCCCCTTATCTCATCAGTTTTACCTTTAAGGGAGTTCATAAAAAATTTAATGTCTTATTGTGCATTTCAAATGATAATGTTCTATAAAATGGGACTACTAAAGTAGAAAAAGGGGTGAAATAGAAAGAATAAATAACTTGAAATCAAAAAACCTTGATCTGATTCCTTGATTATACAATTGCCAGGATTCAGGACCTTGGGCAAATCACATAAAGTCTCTGAGTCTCAATGTCTTCATCCAGAAAATAGAAATGTCATTATTGTTCTATCTACCTTGAAGATAAAATTATGAAAATAGAATGAATTAATTCTTTGTTAATAACAGCATACACAGTGGCTATCACTATTATTATTAGTATCATTATTATTAACTTGGTCAAAGATAAAATCTTCCAGGTATAATCTCCAAGAATATAAATTCTAAATATATTTTACATATCCCAAATTCCTGCTATCATCAAATATTGGCATATTTTGTCTTTTGGGGGGAAAAAATTCACACAATCTTCTTCTGAGAGCTGGATGACTTTCCACTACTTCCATATTCTGTTTTTTGGGTGGCTAGGTGGTGCAGTGGATAGAGCACTGGCCCTGGAGTCAGGAGTACATGGGTTCAAATCCAGTCTCAGACACTTAATAGTTACCTAGCTGTGTGGCCTTGGGCAAGCCACTTGACCCCATTTGCCTTGAAAAAACCTAAAAAAATCTCTACATATTCTGTTTTTCTAGATACAATTCCTTATCAAGGGCCTTTACTGTATCCTTAAGTCTCTCAAAACTTTTTCTTTCTACTGCTTTTCCTATACCTTATTCAACCCATCAAACTTCAACTCAATAATCTGTACCTGACTGCATTCCCTTTTGGTTACAGTGTATTTCAATTATCTGGTGTTTTTTTAAATAAAAGCTCACCATTTATATTACTAAACATTTGCTGTCAGACTTAGTTTATACATTGTCTAATTTTGCTGAACCTTTTTTATTCCTAAATTTTTTTCGAGACATGGTTTTCTAGGAGATGAAGGAAGAGGGATATATTGAAAATTGGAAGTCATGTTAAAAGAAAAGCTACCAATAAAAATAAAATTAAATAAACCCCTTTCAGTAAACCTCACATATAGATGATAGATAGATAGATACATAGATAGATACATAGATACATAGATAGATAGACAGATACATAGATACATAGATGGATAGATGATAGATAGGAGATAGATACAGATAGATTAAAGATAGACATAGACATAGGTATAGATGATACAGTTATAGATATAGATAATACAGATACAGATAGATATAGAGATAAAGATGATGGAGATAGAGATAGAGCTAGGAGATAGAGATGATATAGATATAGATATGTATATGTGTATAAAATATTTCCAATCTTTTTTCCTTATTCACCATCTTTCTCTACTTCAACCCTAACAAAAAAAATTAGTTTAGGATTAACTTCAATCATAAATTATAAAGTTAGGTTGTACAGAAAAGTAGCTAGGAAAAAAGTGTTCACATAATAATTGCTTTCATATTGTGACCCAGATGATTAAATAAGGTGATCCTGCTGCAACCCTACATGTGAAATATCCCCAGAGGAAAGTTTAGCAAGTCAATGCAAATACCCCTCTCTTGACATCTCTCAGAACTGATCCTCCAATGTATCTGTGATCTCATATTTTGATATATATAGCAGACTCTCCATGACTCTCTATCCTTTATCACTCTTTCCTAGGTCTTTCAATAAGTCCTATATAGATCAGGAATTCACTCAATATTTCAGATCTTCCTCAAGTGCTATTGATGTTCAAAGGATATCAAGGGAACCTGTGAACCATCTGTTGATAATTTTTTTTCTCAGAAAGTAACCATTTCATTTACAAAAAAAACCAACATGCAATTATTTTAGTTCATTCTTTACAATGTTTGTTTGTAATTCCTTGTTTGTAGTGTGATGTAACCTGCATATTCACACCACACATCTCTCCATTTCTCTTTGAATGTCCTGCAGTGTCATTTCATTGCTCCTAGCCATACAATGTTACAGAAACAATATTGGAATTAAAAAGATGAATTTTGTTACAGGGAGAAATTGGGGTCATTTTTTTTAATCTGCAATATTTCTAAGACAACAGAGCCCATTTTGTGCCTATTCAACTCGTGACCCCACCCATTATCAATTTATAGTACTTGTCCAAGATATATAGTTGTAGAGAGATAGATGAGAAACAGAAAAACATTCTCTAGGTTTTCCACTCAACTATATACGGTGGACTAGACAAAAGTTGCTTTGTTGTTTTGTTTGTTTGTTTTTTTACTGAGTGGATTCTTTGAACAATTATTTTTTTATTTTATTCTTAATTGATTTTTATTTTATTTTTCCAATTACATGTTATGGAAGTTTTTCAACATTTATCCACATATATGTGCATAGTTATAAATTACATTTCTTTCCATCCTCCTTTCCCACCTGCCTCCCCTCAACACAGTCCAGTGAATATTGTACATCTGCATTTGTGTTTAACATCATTACAGATTAATCATTTTCTGTATGAGGAATTCAAACTAAGGGAAAAGAAAGAAAAATACAAGAGAATATTTTTTAAAAGTGAACATAATGTTCATTCAGAAAGTTTTTCTTTGTTTTGCTTTGTTTTGATTTTTTCCCCCTCTGCTGAGGATAGCATTGTCCATAACAGGTCTCCCAAGGTTGTCCTAGCTCTCTGAACTGCTGAAATAAGCTCCATCCAGCAAGATTGATCAACTCACAATGTTTCTGTTTAATTTTACATTTCCTTGGTTCTGTTCCCTTTACTCAGCATCAATTTCTCTAATTCATTTGCTATTTCTCTAAAGTCTGACCATTTATGATTTCTTTTTTTTTAAGAAATCAAACAATATTTATTGCATACCACTGGTAAACTCATTATACTTAATATAAAAGAAATTTTAACATGTGTGACATGTTTAAAATTACTGGAAATGAATATTCCTGTTGTCTAGTATGGGTGAAGAATGGACAGTCTCAATTATTAATTGAATGTAGTGAAACTGACTCAGACAAGCAACCTTTGCATGTGAGGAGTCATCCTGATTGGTCTTGGATATTTTTAAAAGATATAGTGCTTTAACTATCTAATCTAGGATCTATCCCATCAACTTAAATTTCCTTCATCTAATTTCTTTCTTTCAAAGATTTATCTCCTTTCTTTCCAACCTTGTGGATCCCGGAAATCTTCTTTCAGTCTTAGTTTTTGTAGTGCCATGACAAATATGAAAATTGCTCATTTTTACATATACTTCCAACTTTTTTAATCCAATCTAGCCTGTTTTTCTTTGAGCCTGCTAAGACTTTAATTTTTTAATGACAAATAAAAATTATCATGAATTAATAGATCAGCACAAAAAAGTTGTTACTTGGTTGCTGTGCTTATTTAGTAAAATTTTAAATGAAATAAAATATATTGTAATATAAAGCTACAGCTTAAGTGTTTCAGTAAAATTTTCTTTCATACTCTCCTGTTCCATCAGATGATATAGATATACTAATACTAATGTTATACTAATCTTAACAGACTATAAGTTACATCATCTAATAAATTAAATTGACATACAGCTTATACAAATCAATGCAATCAGTTATGACAATGCCAATAAGTCAAAAGTTACTACTCAAACATCTTTATAAATGAATAATTTAATGTCTTTACATTGTAGAAGGATTTGAGTGCATGCTACATCTTCTGTATCATCACTTGAAATTTACATGCTGGCATTGCTGACACTTCAGCTGTTGATACTTTTTATCCCCAAATTTGATAAGCCACCTCTGATTAAGCCACATGTAAATGCTAAATGCTTTGGTGCATGATCTAAATACTGTTTTCCTGCAGACATCTGAGTCAGGAGTCGAAATTTGTTGTCTTGAAGTACATAGATGCCCTGATGATTTGTCCTTAGATTATCAATTTGTTTCTTGAAAACAGTGGTCCAAAAATCTTTGCAAATGAACTTCATGAGATCTAATTCATCCTTGAATCTTGCAGTGTCCTTTGTAAACCTTTCTATCAATCCTTGCCCCACTCTAAAACCCATGTTCTCCAACTTAGTTATGCATCTTCCATTTTCCACCTCCCCCTGATCCGCGGACTTGTAGACTCCCGTCACCATCTCATTGTGTAGAAGCAAGAAGAGCGCCTCCTCTGCCATTTCCTGCTTCTTCTCGGGGAGGGGGCCGGGGCCCTAAGGCGGAGGCCGGGGAGGCACGTCTGCAGCGCCCCCGGGGCCGCCGCTGCGGGCAGGGCGTGGGCTTCACCGCGCTCCAAGGCGCCAGCGCGGGCCGGGAGCCCAGCCGCTCCGCGGCCCAGCCCGAAGCAGGCTAGGGCACTCGGCACCACCCATTTATGATTTCTTATAGAACGATAGTATCCTGTAATATTGAAATATCATAACTTGTTGAACCATTTCCCAATTGATGGGCATCCTCTCAATTTCCAATTCTTTGCCACTACAAAAAAAAAAAATCTGCTATGAATATTTTGGAACATGTGGGACTTTTCCCATTTTTTATAATTTCTTCTGGATATAGGCCTAAAATTGGAATTTCTGAGTCAAAGGGTATCATCAGTTTCATTGCTTTTCTTTTATATAGTTCCATATTGCTCTCAAAATGGTTGGATCCATTCACAACTCCATCAGCAATGGATTAATTATCCAATCCTCCCACAACTTCTGCAACATTGATCATTTTCCATTTTTGTCATCTCAATCAATCTGATAGAAGTGATGTGAAACCTCAAAGTTCTTTTAATTTTCATTTCTCTAATCAATAATGATTTGGAGTACATTTTCATATGATTATATATATATATATATATATATATAGCTTTAATTTCTTCATTTGAAAACTGTCTATATATATCCTTTGACCATTTATCAATTGGGGACTGATTTGTAAACTTATAAATTTGATGCAATCCTCTATATATTTTAGAAATGAGATCTTTATCAGAACTCCTGATTGTGAAGATTGCTTCCCAGCTTTCTTCTTTCCTTCTAATTTTGACATCATTGATTTTATTAGTGCAAAAACTTTTTAATTTAATATAGTCAAAATCAGTTATTTTGAAATTTATAATGTACTCTATTGCTTGGTCATAAATCTGTCCCCGTACCATGAATCTGATAGAGTAATTCTTGGTCTATTAATTTATCTATGGTGTCACACTTTATGTCTAAATCCCGTACCCATTTTGACTTTATTTTAGTATAGGGTAGTTATCTGGCAGTTGATTGATATGGCACTGAATAAATAATTTAATTTGAGTGGAATTGTCATTTTAATTATGTTAGCTTGATCTAACCACAAGCAATTGACATTTTCTCATTTGTTAAAATCTGACTTTTATTCATGTGAAAAATACTTGTAAATATGTTCCTCAGTTTCTACCTCCCAAGGGAGGTAGAATCCCAATTATTGCATGTTGCCCACAGTTACTTTAAATGAAATTTCTCTTTTCTATCTCTTTCTCTTGAATTTTGTTGTTCATATATAGAAATGCTGATGATTTATGTGTGTTTATTTTATATTCTACTACTTTGATGGATTTAATTGTTTCAAGTAGTTTTTTTTAGATGATATTCTTGGGTTCTCTAAATATACTATCATAACAACTGAAAAGAGTGAAAGATTTGCTTCCTCATTGCCAATTGTAATTCCTTCAATTTCTTTTTCTTCTCTTATTGCTGAAGATAACATTTCAAATACTATATTAAATAGTAATGGTGATAATTGGCATCCTTGTTTCACCCCTTACCTTATTGGAAATGCTACTAGTTTATCCCTGTTACATATAATTTGTTGATGGTTTTAGATAGATACTGCTTCTTATTTTAAGGGAAACCTACAATCATTCCTTTACACTCTAGTGTTTTTAATAGAAATGAATATTGTATTTTATCAAAGTCTTTTTCACATAAGTTTAGAATAAACACCCCAACTTTTCACCTGGACTATTTGTGCCTGACCTGTGGTAGAATATTATGAGCTCATATTTGTCTAATAAGTCATAATTGGAAGTTCTGTAATTTGTCTCAAATATAGTGATGTCATTTTTGTTCTTCAAAAAAAAAAAGAACCAACTATACCCCCATATCCTCTAAGTACAATCTCTTCAAATACATTCAGGCTTTAACTATTACAAAATAAATGCAATTCTCAAGAGTTACAAGTATTTTCTTCCCTTGAAGAGTTGTATACAATTTAGTGTTCTTAACTAACATTTGTTTTGGGTGATTTTCTCCTTTCTGTTTACCTTTTTATGTAACTCTTAAGTCTTATAATTGAAGATTGAATTCTTTGTTCAGTTCTGCTTTTTTTTTATCAGGAAATTTTGGAAGTCCTCTATTGTGTTGAACCTCCATCTTTTCCCCATCAGAATATGCTGAATTTTGCATGATAGTAAATGCTTGGCTGTAATCCAAGGTCCTTTATCCTCCAAAATACCATATTCCAGGTCCTCTGATCTTTCAGTGTTGAAGCTGATTAAGTCTGAGTAAGTCTGATTGAGTTTCTCTGTATTTAAATTGCTTCTCTTTAGCTGCTTGCAGTACCTTTCCTTTATTTGAGAATTCTGGAATTTGACTACGATAGTCCTTGGACTTTTTATCCTGGGGTCTCTTTGTGGAGGAGTTCTGTGTATTCTTTCAATGACAATTTTGTCTTCTTGCTATAGGAGATTTGGACAGTTTCCCCTGATAATCTTCTGAAATATATTTTTCCAGGCTCTTTTTTGATCTAGGATTTCTAGCAGAACAATAATTAGTAAACTATCCCTCTTGGGATAGTTTTCCAGGTCAATTGTTTTCCTAAAAGGTACTTTACATTTTCTTTCATTTTTTCAGTTGTTTTACTTTGATGAAATATTGGTGTTTCATAGATTTATTGATTTCTATTTGTTCATTTCTAATTTTTAAAGGTTTTGTGTTTCCTTTTCCAGTTGTTTCCTTTTTACTTTTTTGCTGAGTTACATTCATTTCCAGTTGTTTGATTTGAGTTTTTGATGAGTTGTTTTCCTTTTCCAGTTGGTTGATCTTTTTTGAAAAGTTAAATTCTTTTTCCAGTTGGTTACTTTTACTTTTAAAGGAGTTGATTTCTTTAGTCAATTTTTCATAATTTTACTGAATGTCTCTCTCATTTCTTTTTTCAATTTTTCTTCTTCCTTTCTTCTTTGATTTTTAAATTTTTTTAAGCACTTCTGCTCCTTTGAGACTTCTTATATAGACAATGTTTCACTGCTTTCTTCTTCTGAGGTAGTATTTTTATCATCTCCATCGGAATAGTAGCTTTATATAAACATGCCTTTTGTGCTGATCTCTGGCTAATCTCTTTCTAAGTGTTGCTTATGTAACCCTGACATTGCCTATGCAGAGGTTTGCTTCCCCTTTATATACAGATTCTGGCTATGCAGTGGTTTATTCCCAACCCAGTCCTGTCTTTGCCTCAGTGTTCCCAGGGTTCAGACTTTGTTTGGGATTGGAACCCTCCCTGTTGGCTTGCTATCTAGATTCCAGGACCTGTACAGATGTCTAGTGCTGGGACCTGGATTGCACTTTGACTTAAAGTCTCCCACTGGCTTTCCTGTTCTTCCACCTAGCTGGGCTTTACTTCCCCTTTTTCCCAAAGACCCTCAAGATGTCTACAGTTAAAAATCTGTTTGGTTCTTGCCTTTTGTTGGTGGGATCTTTAGTTTTAAGGTCTGTGTAAGAGGCTTCATTTAATGTTGTATATGGAAAAGGTCTGGGAGCATAATAGCTTCACACTACACTCTTGGCTCTGCCCTGCAAGTCTCCCCTGACAATTATTTTGAATTATTCAGTTAGACTTTAAAAAACTCTGCCATGACCTGAGGTTTGATAGATTTGCCTCAATGTTATCTGAAAAAAAGAACATTCATGGGTCCTTAACCACTATATTCTCCTTTCATTTGAACTCTTAACTGTGCATCTTGTATGATAGTCACAAGTTCCATGAGTATACATAACTTTATTGTATACCTGGTGGTAACAATCAGAGAATTGTCAAATAAGTATGGGAGAAACATTACTGAATGAGAGGGAGGAAAGGAAGAAGGCAGAAAGGAATAAAGGTGGGAAGGAGGGAAGAAAGAAGGAAGGAAAAGAAGGAAGGAGAAAGGGAGGAAAGGAAGCAGTGAAAGAGGAAGGGATTGAAGAAGGGAAAGACTAATGAACAAAGGGACAAAGGAAGGAATAAAAGAAGGAAAGAACTAAATGGGGAGAAAGAAAGAACAGTTGATTATTGTCTGCAAAGCACTTTGTTAAATTCTAGGGAAGTAAATAAAAAAAGTAAGGCAATACCTTCTCCCAAAGGGAATTCTAATAGAGGAAAACAACACATATATACATATATATACATATATATATATATGTATGTATGTATATGTATATATGTATGTATGTATATGTATATGCATATATATGTATATGAAGTACAGATACACATGAAATGAATTACCTTTTTAAACCAAAAATAATCACAGTGAGTTCTTGTGTTTTCTATGTCTTTCTGCCAATTATATGATCATAAAGATATGATCTACTGTGGAATATTAGTTGCAGAAGTTTGCTTATTCCCATCAAATATGTGTAACATGATAGACTTTGTACATTTGCAAATGATCACTAAATTTCTTTATATATGGAAACAAAAATGATTGGGGTTTTTATGTTTTGATTTGGTTTATTGATGTTCTTTGATAGCCTTTGAGATGGTAATAAAATATAGTAATATTTCCTTTATATTTGGTGGTCAACCTCCTTCAAGGAACTGAGAATTGATCCCTCAATAGCATCAAAATTTTGTTTCTTCCAATAAGGTACCTGTATCTACTTGGTATAATTAAGAAATCATTTCTGTAATTACCTTCAATACCATTTCTATTATCTCAAGAAATTTGTCTAATATTGTGATGCTTGAGTCCAAATGTGGTAGTAACTTTATGCTTAAAAATGATTATTATAAAACTCTTTGCACATCTTCTTTTATCTGCTTACATTTTGACTTCCATTTTCAACCTTAAATTTTCTCAGGATTATTTTATTTATTTGGGTATCTATCCAAGATTTCTTAAAATGCTTTTTTCCCTTCTACTACTTTTAGTGAAGTTTTGAGGTCATAACAACTATATTCTACAATCTTTCTTCATAAAATATTATAAAATGAGATTCTATTCTAAATCAACGTGGACCTTAGTTGTCAGATCTCTCTGTCAAAGAGAGTAAGAGTTTTCAGACTGAGGTAATTTGGGGATTCTTTTGTTGTTATTGTGGTAATTAATGTATTTACATTGATTAAACTTTTATACACAATTGCTCTAATCAGTAGTAATGAGTTTCCTCCATTTCTCCTTTTTACAAAGTCAATAACTTTCTTGAATAAGTTAATTGGGAGTTATTTTTTCTGCATGTTTTCCCATTATTATTCTTTCTTCTGGTTTTGCATTAATTTTTATCTTTGATCTCACAAATTAGTAATTGGTTATCAAGGGGATTCAGTAATGGTTCTCAAATCACATTCAGGGATAACTACCACCCACATCTGTAAACAGTCATTAGCTGTTTCCAAAAGCTCTATCAACTTCATTTTCAGTGATATTATTTGGTACTTACTATCTGTTGCATGTTCCAAATCTTTTCTCAAAGAAAAAAATGTAGTTTTGAAGTATAAACATGAGACTTCCTATTTATGGACTTGTTACTTCTTTCACTTCTTATTCCTGAAACATTTTCCAAATTATTTTTTGATGTCTAGAGGTAGTTGGATTAAAAAAAAAGATAAAATAGTAGAAGATAAAAAGATAAAACAGTAGATAAAATCCTTGACTTGGATTTAGGGGAACTTGTCTTCAGATCTGGACCTGTTATATATGACTGATCAACTCATTTAACCTCTGCTTGTTTCCTCCAGTGGAAAATGGGAAATACTTGTGAGGATTGTTTTGAAGATTGAATGAAATATTTGTAAAAAGTTATTGGCACATAGTAGACATTATATAAATGCTTGTTCCCTTCCCTTTCCCCTAACTTCACCTTTTCATTAAAGTCACTAAAATTCCATTGATACATTGATTTCATGTAGAAGGTCTAATAATCTACTTGTAAAAAGTCTCTAGCTATTTAACCTCAGTAATATATGTCAGCAAAACAGTTTCAGTTATTTTCCTGAAGACATCATTACAGATACATACCAGGAGCATTGAAACAGGAAGTGACCAAATGTCCCATGATATAGTGTTTCTTGATGCAAATAAAACTGCCAATTCCTTCATTTGCTTTTCCAAGAAGACCATATAAGTCATTCTTTTGTATAGCTGCAATTTCCTCTTCTTTTTTGATTTTATTTACAGAGAAAATGGCAATATATGGTTCAGTATTTATAATCATATATCTTTTAGTTGGCCCTTGGACAAAGATCTCATATTTTGAAAACCAACAGCTAAGACCTAAAAGCTGTGTAATTCTTAGCCTCCTCTGCATCATTTTCTGACACTCTGAGCCATCATCACTTCAGAAGTTCAAAAGAGTCACAAAGGACTATCAATTTATATTATATTTTATACCAAATTGTAATAAATGTACATTTTGATAGTCCAAAGTTAATATTAAAGTTGATATCATTATTCATGCTTCTGACTAAAATACCCAGATTTACAGAATTGTAGACAATTACACCTGTAAATCTGTAGATAATAACTGACATTTATAGAACAGTCTAACTTTTTTAAAACAGTGTCTATGATCTAGTTGAACCTGTTTTTCTTTTTCTTTACTTTTTTTCTGCAGATCAAGTAACCAAGTCACCGAGAAGATAAGCAATTTAGACAAACTCACCTAGCTCTTAAGAAGCAGAGTCAGGATTCATCTGTGTTTCTTATGACTTCAATTCTAGTATTCTTGTCCTTTATTCCAATCTGAATGAGAGCAACAAAACAATAGATATGTAATGTCTTGGGAAGGAAAGAGAAAGAGAAAATCAGAACATCCTGTGGCATCATTCTAAAAGCATTTTCTATTTATTAGTAGAGATTTTCCTCACTTATAGAGTACCAAAAATAATAATAATGATGATTTGATGCCATATGTTGATACACCATATTTCTTTTTTTACCAAATGACTAAAAAACCTTGTAAAATCAAAATAACCTGGTGTTGTCATGCTTAGTATCCCTTTGTATACCATTACATTATCATTTTACTTCATTAAGATCTCATTGGACTTGCCCAAAACCTTTTGAACACAGAGGAAATAAATCTTCAGCAGGTTGATAATTTTCCTTCCAAATAAAATTTGATGTTATGTTAAAAGATAGACTCAAGAAGCAAGTTCTTTACTTTATTAGCAAGTAAGGAAGCACAAAAATTTATCTGATAGCAATTTGTATTGTATATACAATATTTAGCCTCCTCTAAGTTGGTTTTTTCAGAGGTAGTTAGAATATAGACATCCCATTTAATATTCATATGATCAACATAAAAGCAACCTTATTTTACAGGTGAAAAAACTGAGGCATAAATTTATCTCTATACCATTACACTGGATACTAAATCAAATAAAGCACAGATTTTATAATGCCTTTTGAGAAGGATAGTTTCAGAAAAAAAACTAGGAAGACTTAACTGAAATGATATAAAATGAAATGAGCAGAATCCAGAGAACAATACACATAGCAACAGCAATATTGTAATGATGATCAGCTAAATCAGATGATTTAGCTACTCTGATCAATATCATGATCCAAAAGAATTAGGAAAGACTCATGATGAAAATGTTCTCCACTTTCTGGGAAAGAACTGATGAAGCCTGAGTGTATATTGAAGAATTTTTTTCATTATATTTTTCTTGCTTTTCTTTTTTGTAATTTGGTTCATATTGAATTATGTTTTGCATGGTTTCACATTAATAACTGATATCATACTGCTTGCCTTCTCAGTGGGTGGGAAAGGGACAGAAGTAAGGGAGAGAATTTGGAACACACAAAAATTAAATGAATGTTAAAATCAATAAATAATAAATTTTTTTAAGTGTAGAGAAGGGGGAAAAAATTAAATTGCCAGAAAACATATTTTCATTTTCCACTCTAGTCAGAACTTGCTATTAAAATAATAAGTTTTAAGTTTACAAAATTTAACAGTTTAAAGTATCTTAGTGAACAAGCTAATAAAAGAAGTTATATCAAAGACATTTTAAAAAGCAACTGGAAAAAGCAGTGAAAGAAATAAGTGCTAGGCCCTTTTCTACTTCTTACTACTCTGTCATTAGTCAAACTTCTCTGGCCTCAGTTTCCTCATCTGTAACATGAGTGGGTTGTAAGAGATAATACTATAATTGCTTATATTTAAATAATGCTTTTAGGTTCACAAAACTTTTTATATGCATTACTACATTTGATCTTTACATTAACCCTGTTAGGTAGCTAGAACAAGTATTATTATCTCTATTTTACAAATGAAGAACTCGAGGCTTAAGGAAGCTCAGTGATTTGTCACAGTTGTAATTACAGAGCCCACCCTTTTACTGAATTCCTTCAGGAATGAGTAATGCACTATTTCCAAAGAAGTTTGTTCTGTTTTCAATCATCTCTGCTACTTAAGAAATTTTTCCTCACATTGTATAATTTGCTCACTGTCATACTAGGACTAGTAAGCAGTTGAACTGAACTTCAAATCCAAGTCTTCAGATTTCAGTGCTGGAGATTTTGCTGAGTCTCCTTCTCTGTCCTGGCTCAGGAGTTCTATGATTGCTTAGCCATAGTCCAAGAGAAATTAGGAAGAACATTTTGATGAAAATTGGCAATAATGTGTATTGTTTTTAAAATGCCTCCCCTTGAGGAAAGTAAACTGACTGCCATAAGAGGCACTAATGAATGATCTTTTATGAATTTATTCTGTGCTGTATCTCATATGGAACTTTTCCCAATCAACCTGTTAGAAAAGTTGGCATATATTTCTTCCTATTGGTAGAAACTGGCTATGCAACCCAAATTGAAGGAATTACAATAATGATACGATAATGGAAGTATTGAAAACAAATGTAAAATATTTGACAGAGTGTTATTCTAGTTTATCACCTCCCCTTCTGCCAATGAAGTAAATTAAATAGACAAAAGTTGTGCAATATTAATTTTGAGTGAGGTAACTATTTGTTCAAGCCCAGCCTCATTCAAAGTCAAGAATTGCCTATAGGTCTCTGATTTCCTTCTGGCCATTTTAAGATACACACCTGTGTATCGGGAGCCACCCACAGTTAATCGGACAATATAGGTTAAGGAGTATAACTAATATCTCTTCTAGGAAGTACTGATGGTGTTGGGGCCCTCCATGGATTGACAAGAATATCTTCATGTTATTTTACCACCTATTTAGCTAGACTTCTAGCCTTGGCTCTTCTTGGCCAGCCTTATCACTCCCCTTCTTACATAGGTCTAGTGGTTTAACACTCATTCCTTAGGTCTCCATCATCTGACCAACTCTTTGATCTAATCTTCCACTGCTCCCTCAAATGAAACCTCTGCCCTAGTCATTGCTGTCCAGATATGAAATCAAAACTCTATGAAAAGGAAGAAATCTTAAGTAGTTATCTAATCTACACCCCTCTAAATCATGATGGTCCACAAGCTCAACAGAAATAGTATATTTATTATTAACGTCATCTTACAGATCCTGTATCTTATAGATATAATACTCAAAGAGATCGACACCTCCCTATGATAACATAGGTCATAGAATTTTAACCTGTCTTCCTAACTCCATTGTCACATTGCCTCTGCACAAACTTTGACAGCGATACACTCACCATTTGCTTCCAATCTCTGGTAATGAACTCTTTTGAAATATTGATTAAATAGGATGGATAATTCACTATTTGCAAAAGGAATTAATTCAGCTTTAGATAGCCCTAATTGGCAGAAAGTCTTTCCTTATGTTGAACCCAAATCTATCTCACCATAACTTTTCCCCCTAAATTTAGCTATACCTCTAGAGCTAAAAAGACTGCACATAACTGATTTTCAAATACTTAGGAAAGTTGCCATGCTGTCTCTGACTTCTTTTTTTCAGACTAATCCTCTTCAATTCCTTCAATCATGACTAAATGTTCCACTAATGTAAATCTGCACTATATTATGCTATTTCTGATAAAACATTAAAAGTTCTATTTTAAAAAGTCTTTATAAAATTCTGAATAGAATATTCTACAAGGTTTTGAGGTATCATGTAATATGAATTTAGCATGACCAGGGTTCAAGTCCTCCCTCTGAAATATATTGTCTGTAAGATCCTGGGAAAACTATTTAACATTTCAGTGCCCCCAGGCAATTCTCTAGGACCATAAGTTGAGAAACTGACTTAGATTGATTTTCTCAACAGGCGTTTGCTATGTCTAATAAAAAAAAAATTAAATATCCTAATCTATAATTTTCAGAACCTACTTTCCTTCATAGTTGAAAACTGGGACAATATTTGGTTATCTCCAGTCTTTTAATGTATTCTCTGTTCACCATAATTCTTCCAAGATTAGCTGTAGCCATCATATCTTGTGATTTCTGTCACTACTATGGGATATAATTTGTCTATACCAGAAGACATGAACTCATTTAAAGTTTCTAGGTGCTTGCTTATTATCTCTTCATCTTTCTTCTACTTCAATTACTTCTTTGAAATGTTTATTCTACCCTTTCTAGCCTGAAAATCATTCACTTTGAACAAGAAGACATGAGCAAAATAGTGTTTGAGTGTTCTATTCTCTCCCTTTCTGTCCTAATGGACATTATCATAACATCCACACCAAAAATAGTAAGGTCTCTCCTTTACTCTTTATTCTTGATTGAAATATTCCTTTAAAAGTTTCCTTTTTGTGTTGAGTGTTGTTTTCACAAGTTTCACCTCAATCTGGATTTTTAAATCTTTGGGTTAAAAACTTTTGGATTCCTGAATGTCTATTCAGTTGCACTTAATAATATACACCTATTCTCATCTTCTGTATCTGTTCTTTTAAAATCTGACCCTGACAGAGAGCTACCTGGATAGTCACATTGACTTCCTTAGATACTTCCCTCTTTTCTTCCTCATTAAAGCTATTTATTAAAATATAGTCAAATTGCCATTTTCTATATACTTCCAATCAATGGTGTACTGGTAAATGTTTAGCCATCATATGTGTATCTGTGTATATACATATTCATATATATGTATATATATGTATACATATATACACGTAGATCTTCCTGCTCAACATAAACATATATGAATGTATGATGCAGTTTTAATTTCAGTCTATATCATTACCATTTGTAACTTTCTCAAATTAAAACAATCAACAAAAAACAATCACTGAAGCACTACAATCAGTTCTTAAGCACCCACTGGAACTGGCTCCAGTACAACTTGCTATATCCTTTTTTCCCCTTCTTTTCCAGAATATATGGGTATGAGGCTATTCCTCTCTTTTCTTTCTAATTTTTTTTAAATCTGCTTTCTAAATTTCTAGGCAATACATCCGGCCATCACCAACATTCTCTTGCTCAATTATTACCAATTCTAACATGGCAGGATCACTTTCATTTTTTTTAGTTTTTTTTTTTTTTTTTGCAAGGCAATGGGGTTAAGTGCTTGCCCAAGGCCACACAGCTAGGTAATTATTAAGTGTCTGAGGTCGGATTTGAACTCAGGTGCTCTTGACTCCAGGGCCTGTGCTCTATCCACTGTGCCACCTAGCTGCCCCCAGGATCACTTTCATTCATTTATTCATTCATTTATTCATCACATTTCATTCATTTATTCTTACTTCATTATTTATTTCTTCCTTTATGGTCAGAACCAATTTTCATTAGTTCCTATACCTTCTGAGAGATGAAATTGTCATTAAAGCAATACATCTTGTTAATAAAATGTATATGTAGTTGAAGTCTCTCATAATTAATATATCTTGCCACTGTTCATTTGCTAATCTTAATCAGAAACTCATCACCTCTTCCCCCATATGTTTAGGAATTTTGCAGTGCACCCAAATAACAATATCATATCTCCTCCTCTCTCTTTTTAATTACACCCAAATTCATTCCATAGCACTTCACCTTCTGGTTTTTCATCATAGTTATATACCTTCAACTTGCACTGCTCTTCTATCCCCACAGAGTCATCTTCCATATTAGATTGTGAGCTCTTTAAGGATAGGGACTTTTTCAGCCACTTTTATATCTCCACTCTTTAGTACAGAGCCTGCTACACAGTAAGCACTTAATAAATTCCTGCTCATTTGGCTTATGTCTTATCCTTCAAAATTGCATTGATTAAATGCTTATTTCATGCCATCCTCATTCTGATTCTTCAAACTTTTGTTGAAGTCTTGTTCATACTTGGAATACTCTTCTCAATTCTTAGGATAATAGATTTAGAGAGGAAAATATTTTTATAGATTACTGAGTACAACTTCATTTTACTTCATTTAACTAATTGCATTGGGGCACACAGAGCTTAAGGGATTTGCCCAGAGTTAGATAGCTAGTATGTATCTGAAGTGAGAAAATGAGCTATCTTCCTGATTTCAAATTGTTTCCTATTCATTATGACAATGCCTTTTTGAATTTGAACCAATCTTCAAGACCTATGGAGAGTTCTGTTTTCTCTCTGAAACTTTCCCTACCTCTAATAAATCTCAACAACCTCTCTGGTCTGAACTACCTGTGGTAAATATTATCTACATTACTCATTTTAGTACTTAATTATATTAGTACCTGTCTTGGGTAAATATACCCTTTGTCCTCAATGAGGTAGAAATATATATACATACATTTAGAACTACATTATAAAAAAATGCATGGGATGGCTAGGTGGTGCAGTGGATACAGCACCAGCTCAAGTCAGGAGGACATGAATTCAAATCCAGCCTCAGACACTTAATAATTACCTAGCTGTGTGACCTTGGGCAAGTCACTGAACCCCAATTGCCTTACCCCCAAAAAATACATTTAAAATATATGAACGGATGGATGTATACACATACATGTATATGAACTATATCTTGCATACATGGTCACACTGCACCTTCAAATGACTTGTAATTTCACAGAAATAGAGAGTTCTTGGTATGAATCCTCATCTTAGTCTGCTACTGATAATTCAGTTCAGCTCTGCTTTTCTGCCTATAGTTTTAGAGAGCATCCTGGTACAACGAATTGTGACTTCCTGAATACATTTTAGAAATACACTCAGATGTACCCAATTCCACTGCAGTTTTAACTATCACTAAACCCCATGGTCTCCATATTACTGTTTAGCTGTAGTGGTCATAAATATGTCCTTCAATTGTTTAATTTTTCCTTCATTATTGAATTGTATGTGCTTATTTGCTAACCAGATGGTTATTCATTCATTTGTATGATTTTTCATTCTTTTTTTGTTGTTTATTTGCTTGTTGGTTTGCTTGTCCCAACAGGGAAAAACTAGGTCTTCTAGAGAATAAGAAAATAAAAACAACCCCCTTCCAAAAAAATGCTGTACTGAAATCAACCAATGATATATGCTCAGCCCCAAGCTAAAGGAAGAGCTGGAATCTAAGAAAAACAATAGACTAAAATTAATTCACAGTTAATGAAAGTCGATTGAGCTGGTATCTCCATATACAGCCAGAGATATGGAATATCTTGATTCCCCTGTGGTGACATCACAAGAAAATTAAAGCAGCTGTGATTTTTTGATGCAAAAGTATTGGGACAGAAACTAATTTTCTTTTTTTAATTAATTAAAGATTTTATTTATTTTGAGTTTTACAATTTTTCCCCTAATCTTACTTCCCTCCCCCATGCCCCCCACAGAAAGCAATTTGTCAGTCTTTACATTGTTTCCATGTTGTACATTGATCCAAATTGAGTGTGATGAGAGAGAAATCATATCCTTAAGGAAGAAACATAAAGTACAAGAGATAACAAGATCAGACAATAAGATATCAGCTTTTTTCCCCTAAATTAAAGGAAATAGTCCTTCAACTTTGTTCAAACTCCATGGTTCTTTATCTGGATACAGATGGTATTCTACATTGCAGACAGCCCCAAATTGTCCCTGATTGTTGCACTGATGAAATAAGCATGTCCATCAAGGTTGATCATCATCCCCATGTTGCTGTTAGGGTGTACAATGTTTTTCTGGTGCTGCTCATCTCACTCAGCATCAGTTCATGCAAATCCCTCCAGGCTTCCCTGGATTCCCATCCCTCCTGGTTTCTAATAGAACAATAGTGTTCCATGACATACATATACCACAGTTTGCTAAGCCATTCCCCAGTTGAAGGACATTTACTTGATTTCCAATTCTTTGCCACCACAGACAGGGCTGCTATGAATATTTTTCTACAAGTGATGTTTTTACCCTTTTTCATCATCTCTTCAGGGTATAGACCCAGTAGTCACATTGCTGGATCAAAGGGTAGGCACATTTTTGTTGCCCTTTGGCTAATTTTCATTTTTAATGGTGCGCTAAGTGTGACTTTTGCTAAATCAGAAGATACTGGAAATCATAAAGTATGTATTAATGGAAGTATATCTAAATGGAAACTCTGAGGAATGAGTTATTGGAGAAAGAAGATGAAGCAATATCATATGACCAAGGGATTAGATTTGCTCCACATGGGTCCTAAAAAGAATGGAAAGCAAATATAGTGGGAAACATTTCAGCTCGGTAGAAGGAAAGTTCTTGAGTGCTGTTCAAAAGTGGAATGAACTGCCTCAGTATATAGAAGATTTTCACTCACTGAAATCCTTTAAGCAGAGGCAGGGTAACCACTTGCCAGTACAATTGTAGAGGGGATGCTCAATCAGTCAGTGTTGAACCAAAATGCTTCTGAAATATTTTCCAACTTTTAGAATTAAGATAATTCAATCAGAAAACCAACTGTCTCTATGACAGGTGTTTGTCTTTTGGATAAAGTTGAATTATTTTGAAACAAGGTATATTACCTGATTTCAACTTTCTTATTTTAGAAGGGGGGAGTAAAATATCAATGGATTATGTAGAGATATGAGTAAAATAACCCACACCATTATGAATAAGGAGATATAGTGAGTGACTGATGATGAGCCTGGAACTATTGACTAAATGAAAAAATAATTTACAATGCTTTCACAAATAAATAAGAAAAATCAAATTTTATGTTCTATTATAGAAGATATTAGAGCAGCTAAATGATACAGTGGATCAAACTCTTGACCTAGAGTTGAGAACCCAAGTTCAAATTTCACTTCAGGCACATATTAGCTATGTGACCCTGAGCAAGTCACTTAAACCTGTTTGTTTCCTTGTCTGTAATGCAAGCTGGAGAAGGAAATGGCAAAAAAAAATGGTATTTTACCAAGAATACCCCAAAACGAGGTTATAAAACTCAATAATAGAAAATATTCTCATCTTTGATTATGAGGGGACAAGGACTTTAGACCAAAGGAAAATAGGTTAACCTGGAAATGGGGATCTATAACTAGATAGGAGGGTTCAGTAATACATACACATAATATTGGTTTGGGAAGGAAGGACAATTGAGTTCAAGTGTACCACACATAATAGATGGCTTGGGAGAGTCACCTAAACTCTCTGAGTCTCATATTCCTGAACTGTATAGAAACAGAGATTATTTTAACCCTATCCACTTAACAGGGAAAGTTTTGGTAACCCTCACAGAAATATAAAATTTAGGATGTTATTACACCCTCTAGTCTAAAATTAGCTAGTGTCATTTTATTTATTTTACTTTAGCAAATAATTAATGACAAAGTGAATGGCACTTTGCCACAATTTACAAACATCTCTAGGATTTCCTTCTAACCTCTACCCCCAAGAACTTCAGACCCCACCCCATAATACCAAAAGGGTGCTGCTCTTGGACCATCAATATTCCCTACTGACTTCTCCCTTCCTTATTTCTAGGTATAATAAGAACAACCGCATCCAACTGGAGATGACTGTTCTCAGCATTTCCTATGTATATCAACTTAATTTGACTGTGCTTTCAACTTCTTAGTTACATTTTTGCTTTGAATTACTATTTTTGAAATTATTTATCTTTTTCTCTCTTGTAAACACTTATGGATCAGAGTGTGCAGAATTCAGGGGATAGAAGGTTATGAGGGAACAGATATGACAAACAAACTTCTTATTAGAATGGCAGTTTTTTAGTGAGATTATATAATTTAGGATCAAGTATGGTGGATAACTGAACAAAAAAAGACAAATCTGTTCAGGAATCAAGGCTGGTGAAAAGGTATTGTGCTTCATGTTTGTTTATAGAAACTGAAAAATTTTGCAAAGCAATTGAAGAAAGCCCTAGAATCAAATGCATAGGACCCATGCAACTATTTCTGAGGGTCACAATGGAAGAAGAGTTGACTTCAGAGTCAAGAGTTCTAATTGTGAATCTTGCCTTTGATGCTTAACCATGTGATATTTCACTTAATAATTAACAAGTATTTATTGAGCACTTACTATATTCCAAGAAATGGGGGAGATACCAAGCACAGATAAAAATGTGATATGATTATAAAAAATAAATACATAAATACACTCATACATAAAATAGTTAGATATAAGGGAGTTTGGAAGGGAGAACACTAATAGATGGGATGGTCCTTATGCTGCATATTAAAGGAAAAGAGACACCCTGAGATGAATGTAAAGAAGAAGACCTTTAGTGAACCTGCAAAGAGATTAAAGAACAGTCAAATGGTTGTTTGTTTGGCTGTTTGGTTGTTTGGTTATTTGGTTGGTTAGTTGGTTGGTTGATTGGTTGGTTGATTGGTTGGTTGTTGTCCTACAGTGTCAAAGAGTACTTAAATGGCATCTTTATGTTTGGGACAAGGTACATAATATCTGACTGTGGGTGATCAGACCAATATGAATTTGGAAGGCTCTGCTATAGGTTGGTCACAGGGGCCATATGAACATATGTGTCATGGAGGAGAGAGAGAGAGAGAGAGAGAGAGAGAGAGAGAGAGAGAGAGAGAGAGAGAGAGAGAGAGAGAGAGAGAGAGAGAGAGAGAGAGAGAGAGAGAGAGAGAGAGAGAGAGAGAAGAGAGAGAGAGAGAGAGAGAGAGAGAGAGAGAGAGAGAGAAACAGAGAGACAGAAGATGAGAGGGAGAGAGGAACAACAAAAGGGTTGGAGGAAGAGGAGAGAATAAAGAAAAGATCAGATTTGGCAATTAAGAGATAACTTTGAAGAGAACAGCTTCAGTCAAGTGATTAAATCTAAAGCCTGATTCCAAAAGACTTAGGAGTAAGAGGAGACTAAATGGATTCCATGAGGTATTTGCTAGGGGAACTGACTGAGGAAAAAGAGAAATGGAAGTATACCTTTAGGGGATGGTAGATCTACTTGAAAAAAAATTAGATATGGGAGTAACCTGGAGAATGTTTGAAGTCAGTAGCCAGGGAAACAGAAAATGAAGAAAGGTAGGGATAATAGGAAGGGAAATTGAAAGACAGAATTTGAGAGATTTTTTTATGAAAATTGCTTTTCTGATTCGACTTCATTTAGAGAGAAGAACATTTATTATTTCTCTTTTTCAGATAAGCAAACTGAGAAAAAAATGAAATTAAATGACTCCCCAAATCAAACTATACATTAGTGGCAGAGTCCCAAATGGATCCAGTATTTCTAGACTACTACTTCAATTTAATGTCATAAAATGAAATCATTCATTCTTGTAATTGTAGGATGCAAAAATAAAAGTCATGAGTTCAAAAAAAAAGAGGAAATCCATTTAAGGCTGAAGGGACAGTTATTAAAGCACTGGAGTCTCATGAGGGAGAAACAGAGAAGGCAAATTTGACTAGATAACAGAGTGCAAAAATGGGAGGAGGGTATTCAATGAGCATAGAACTGGGCCAGGATGAATAGAGTTTTTAAAACTAAACTTAAAATTTATTCTAGGGGAAATAAGAAGTCATTGTATAGGGTTGAAGTTGAGGAGTCATATGATAAGTTCTGTACTTAAAGAAAAATACTATTGGGGTGGCTAGGTGGCACAGTGGATAGAGCACCAGCCCTGAAGTCAGGAATACCTGAGTTCAAATCTGGCCTCAGACACTTAATAATTCCCTAGCTGTGTGGCCTTGGGCAAGCCACTTAACCCCATTGCCTTACAAAAACAAAACAAAACAAAAAAACCTTTAAAAAAAGAAAATACTGTGTGTAATAGCAGTATGTAAATGAACTGAAATGGTAAGACACCAATTAGAAATCTGGAAACTGAGACAATAATCTAAGTAAGAGGAGAAAAAGTCCTAAACTAAAAAGACATTCCTGAGTTTCATTTTTCTCATCTTCATACTTGGCACATTATAGGTACTTAATAAATGTTGGTTGGTTGATATTGTAAAATATAGGTACTGGAGTAAATGCCTTGTAAAGGTCCTTTCTAGCTCTTGATCTATGATTCTAAGAAGCTGATATCCATAAAACAAAGATAATTTGTCAGGGAGAACTAAACCCTAGGTTATATTTTTGCTAGCTAGTTTGTGTAGATCTCTGCTACCTGACTACTGCCAGATTTCTCTGATTCACTTCATTTTTCTCCTGTTGCAGATTTTAAGCTTGAAAAGACTTGAGACCTTATTTTACATATAAAGAAATCGAGGTCCCAAATGTTTAAGTAACTTGTCCAAGCTCCTTCAGATGAGATATGAACTGACTCCAAAACTAATTTTGTTTCTATTATACTTTGCTGGCTCAAAATCATGTGATTAAGAACTGGAAGAGATTATTAGGTCTAACTCAATAATTTTAGAAATTTGGAGATTGAGGTTCAGTGAAATAAAGTGAATTATGTAGTATCACAGAGTCGATGTGGAAAAATCAGAAATCAAATTCAAATACTCTGTTGTTTTGGTCCTCTTCAATATGGAAATGTTTATTGATTAGTTCTTGTCCAATATTGAAGAGGGCCAAAATAACACCACTCTGTTAGAGACAAGTAACAGTGTGTCCAAATGTGTCTGACCAGGTCAATAGGAGCTTAGAATGCTCTGCCACAGATCAGTCACAAATAGGGTTTGCACATTTTGGGTTCACACATCTCACATTTCCTTTGAGCTGCTTCCAATCTACCTTGTTCATAGAGCACAGGAGCCTCTCTGATGAAGTCATACTATGCTGAGCATTCCTGTGCCAGTGTCTCCCATGCTACATAATCAATTCCAAAGTTCTTAAGAGAGATATTGGTGTCCTTGTATCACTTTTTCTCATTCTCCTCCACTCCCTAACTCTAATGAGTACTTGCCCAGTGTGAGTTCTTCATAAAAAAAGTCTTTTGAGAAGCATATGTTTGGCATTCAAAAATCTTCATCAGCTCATCTGAGTTGAATTCTTTGTAGTAATATTTGAATGTTTGGCAGTTTAGCTCAAGGACCTCAGTGTTTGCTATCTTATCCTGCTCGATGATCTTTGTAGAATCTTCCTAAAACAATTTAAATTGTAGCCATTCAGTTGCTGGTATGGCTTGGTGCTGGTAGATTGTCCAGTTTCACAGGTATAAAGCAAAGATGTCAGAACAACAGCTCTGTAGATCTTCAGTTTGGTAGCTAGCATAATACCTCTCCTCCCCCACACTTTCTTTTGGAGCTCCCAAATACTGAGCTAGTTCTAGCAATGCAGGTGTCAACCTCATTGTCAATGAGTACTCCCTGGAAAGCATGCTGCCAAGTGAAGTTAACTTATCCACAATATTGAAAACTTCTCCATTTGTTGTAACTAAAGGTCCTACATAGGGATAGTGCGGTGCTGCCTGATGGAGAATCTGTGTTTTCTTGGTGTTAATTATTAGGTCAAAACTAGCCTAATTATTAGGCCAAAATTAGCACAAGCAGCAGAGAATCAATCTATACTTTGTTGCTTCTCTACTTCACAGGCTGCATTGAGTGGACATCCACCTGCATGCAGAAGATCATACATCAACATTCCCTCCATTTTGGTCCTAACTTGATGCCCTTTCAAGTTAAAGAATTTACCATCAGTGTAGTAACTGAACTTGATGCCAAGTTCATCGTCCATGAAGGCATTTAATAATATGGCTGAAAAAAATCATGCTAAAAAGCATGTGAACAAGGAACTAACCTTGTTTTACTCCATTAGATGCCTGGGAAATCACAATAGAGTCCATTATCCAGAACCTAGACAAGCATGCCATCATGAAATTGATTTACAATACTAATGAACTTCTCCAGAGAACCAAATTTTGACATAATTTTACATAAACCCTCACAGCTGACATCAATCATAATTCTTGATCAGGTCCACAAATTTTGTATACAGACCTCTATTCTGCTCCTGGCATTTTTCCTGGAGTTGTTGGGTATCAAATACCATATATACTATTCTCGACCCTTTCTGAAACCACTCTAGCTCTTGGCTAGGTGACCATCTTCCAAGTGAAGGATCAACATATTAAGAAGGTCTAGAAAGAATCATGTTAGAAGTGACTAAGAAAGAAACTGTCCTATAATTGTCACAGGACAATATTTAACTTTATAGAGATAGACAATGAGGATATCCTTGATCTCCTCATGCCATATATCAGAAAATTTCAGTCAGCTTTTCTTGGTTTGTTGGTTGGATGGTGGTTGGTTCTTGTCTTTCATTATAGAAGAACAAACTAGCATCACCATGTTAGAGTCATAGTTACATCTGATCAGACCAAAATTAACTCAGAATGCTCTACCACAGGTCAGGCACCCCCTGCCTTGTAAATCTCAGATGGAATAGAATCAGCACCAGATATTTTGTCAAATGAAAGGAACAAAATGACATTCTAAACTTCTTCAGCAGGAACATCAGCTAGGTTTGGATTGACTTCAACTTTATGTAAATGGTCAGTGGCATCCACAGTGGTTGATGGCAGTCTGTTAAAAACACTATGGAAGGGGCAGCTAGGTGTTGTAGTGGATAAAGCACCAGCTCTGGAGTCAGGAGTACCTGGGTTCAAATACAGTCTCAGACACTTAATAATTACCTAGCTGTGTGGCCTTGGGCAAGCCACTTAACCCCATTTGCCTTGCAAAAACCTAAAAAAAAACCCACTATGGAAGTCTTTAGTCCATCTCTTTAGGATCATGTCCCTATCACTAATCAAAGTGAATCCAATAGCACTGAAGAGTTAAGATGCAGGGCTTCATAACAGCACTTTGGATTGTTACTACCTGCATAAAGCTGAATTTCATGTCTTTTTATTAAGTCAAGAATCCTACATCTCTCTAAGTTTCACTTGTATTTTACTTTTTGGTGGCATTAAATGCTGTCTTCTTAGAAACGAATGAAGTAGGGGCATCTAGGTGGCACAGTGGATAGAATACTATGTGTTGAACCAACTTTCACTCCAAGTTCACAGCAAATTCTTCTTGCTCAGAGATGTACTCTAAACTCTTGACATTAATTCTTCTAGTTAGTCATTTTGCCTTGGGGCCATCACTTTAGCTGAATATGAATGTTTAGTTTGGAGAGCATAAGTGTGTGATCAGTCCAGCACTCTGTACAACACATTGCCTTACTCTCACATCCCATCTGAATTCTACTTACAATCACATCAACTATTAGATGCCAATGTTGTTGTGATGGCAAATGGAAGGTAGTGTACATGTTGAAAGGTTATGAGCTGCATAAGTCTTTAGAAGTAAGTTATCATTGATAATGTTCTTTCCAATCCATTCCTCCCAAAGATTCCTACTGTAGCATTAAAATGACCTGGAATTACAAGTTTCTCATTTTTTGACACATTGATGATAAGTTCTCCAGGTCTCCATAAAATTTTTCTTTGACTTCACCATGGCACATCATGGTGAGAACATAGAGACTGATGTTGGTGGCATGGTATTTTCCTGAAAATGGAAATTGCATTGTTATAAGCCTGTAGTTCATTCCTTTTGGTAGGCATACAAGCCTGCTGACTAGATTAGTTTTGATTGCAAAACCTATCCCAGTTTCTCACTCTTCACTGTGGTCACTCCAGAAACAAAACAAAAAAGACAGGTATCCAGCTCTGATTTCGGTAGATTGACCTTCATTTATCAGCCTTCTCTCAGGGTTACTATTTGGTTGTTATCCCTACTGAGGTCACTTACAACAAGAGCTACTTGTCTTTCAACATATTAGAACTTGGGATGTCTTTGAGTGTGCACACATTTCATATATCGATGGTGAGTGGAATTATTTTTGATGAAAATTTTGTACATTGTGTTTGTGTGTGTGTGTGTGTGTGTGTGTGTGTGTGTGTGTTTTGACCACAGAGTGGGATCCCCATCTACCATGGAAATCAGCCTAAGGTTGGGTAAGCAGACAATTTTAGGGCACCTTTTCTAGCCCCTTCCTCACATCAGGAAACCCAGGGGACTGCTAAGTCTCACTGCTTTTTCCAGTGAGGAAAAAAAACCTATAGTTTGAGCCTCCAGCCTCTACTTCATTCGTTTCTAAGAAGGCAACATTTAATGCCACCAAAAAAGTAAAATACAAGTGAAACAGAGAGATGAAGAATTCTTGACTCAATAAGAAGACATGAAATTCAGTTTTATACAACTCCCAGAGTATCTACATCTGTCTCCACAGAACTTGGGGATAGAAATGGTAAAAGGGGATGGGTGGTTGTATTTTGAATCATGCATAAACTAGATTTAAGAAAGGTAGAGATGCATAAGATTGTCAGCCTCACTCTTCCAAAATCATCCCAGTTTAGTAGCAAGACAACTGATGATGGTTTGAGACTCAGTGGATGCCCTTAGCATTCATTGTCAATGACTAACAAGCTCTAAGAATTCCACAACACTGAATATTCACTAAATTTTCACATGCCACTGCCTTCATGACTATTGGAACAAACTGTTTTTGGGCATCCATTCCACCAGGGTAAATTTTCATATGCTTGGGGTAGACACCCCCCTAACTCACTGATGAGTTTGAGACCCTCTAGATTACCCTCAACCTGTTTTAGCACATCTGTCAAAATGGTTTGCCAGGGCATAGTCATTGTGTGTGCTACAGCTTCTTGGAGGCATAGGTATGAGCTAAGTGACTCATGGATATCAGAGGTAGAAAGTAGGGAGTCAAGAAGGCAACATGAAGCTAGGAAACTCCTGGAGCTTTTACCTAAACAACCTTAAATAAAGCCTTTAAACCAAACTTAAAGCTACAAATCTCAACAAAAAGGAGTTAAATAAGTTCTTTTTTTTTTTTTTTTTTAGGTTTTTGCAAGGCAAATGGGGTTAAGTGGCTTGCCCGAGGCCACACAGCTACCTAATTATTAAGTGTCTGAGACTGGATTTGAACCCAGGTACTCCTGACTCCAGGGCTGGTGCTTTAACCACTGCACAACCTAGCCACCCCTAAATAAGTTCTTAATCAAGATATCTTGGAAAAAAGGTTTATATCTTCTGGGTAAAAAGGAAGTATAGCCCAGCATATGTGGGGCAACTGGAAAGCCAGCAGGAGGTTCTTCGACACAGCACAGCATGGGTCAAGGCTTAACAAGTCAGCATGGCAGTTGGCGAGCAATGAGGGTCCCAATCCCAGATAGAAGACAAAATTCAAGCCCTAGAAAAGGTAACACAACAGATAAGACTGAGATGGGAAAAAAACACCTCTGCATAGGCAATGCCTTGGCCTAAAAGAAGAAACAAATCTCTACAAAGAAAAAACTTTAGCATAATGGAGTACACAACCCACTACATGTGCAGGACCTTATGATAAGCCATAAACCAGGGAACAGAGGCTGGTCCCAACTCCAAAAAATCATGGGATATATTCCCCGTACCTGAGGAAGAGAAATCAACTATAAAAATGATCAAGAAACAAACAAGTAAAAACATAAAAAGTTACAATTCTGATAGGAAAGATAAAATACCTTCTCAGAATTGGAAAATAATGAGAAAATGCTTTCATGTGAAGCCTCAAAGGAGTTTATGAATTGGCCTCAAATCCAAAAGATCTCTTGGAAGAGCTCAAAAAGGACTATAAAATCAATGAAGAGAGGAAGAAGAAAAATGGAGAAAATAAATGAGAGCTAGGAAGGGAAATTATGAAAAAGTGACTGAAGAGATAAATTGCTTTAAAAATAAAAGTGACCAACTGGAAAAAAAAAGTAACTCATCAAAAAGAAAAATTAATCAACTGGAAGAGAAAACAAAAAAGTTATGTAGAGAAAATAAAACCCTAAACATTGGAATCAGATAAATGGAAATGAATGACTCTATAATACACCAAAATTTCATCAAGCAAAACCAAAAAATTAGAAAAAAACCAAAAAACATTTAAAATATCTCTTAGGAAAAGTGACTAATCTAGAAAACAGCTTGAGAAGAGATAAATTATGAATTATTGTTCTACTTGAAAGTTTCAATCAAAGAAAGAACCTGAAAAATACCTTTCAAGAAATTATCATGAAAAAAAAATACCCTGATTTCCTAGAATAAGAAAATAAAATACTTTTTGAAAAAATATACCAATCACCTACAGAAAAAGATCTCATAATAAAAACTCCAAGGAATATTGTAGTCAAATTTTAGAATTTTCATGTAAAGAAAAAAATGCTGCAAACAGTCAAAAAGAAGTAATTTAAATTCCAAGGAACCAAGGTCTGGATTACATAGGACTCATCAGAGTCAACATTTAAGGATTGGGGCCCTGGAATATGATATTCCAGAGGGCAAAAGACCTTGAAGTCCAAGCAAGAATCAAATTACCCTGAAAAATCAGCATATTCTTTCAGGGGGAAAAGATGAATTTTCAGTGAAAGAGAGGAAATTCAAAATTTTCTTATAAAAATACTGGAACTGAAAAAAAAATTTATCATCAAATATAAAATTAAAAAAATATATCAGAAGGTAAACAGAAAGGGAAAATGAGTTAACATTAAACTGTAGACAGTCCTACATTAGAAGACAATAGTTGTAATTAGTTGTAAATAGTTGTAAATAGTTGTAATTAGTTGTAAATAGTTGTAAGAATTGTTTTTGTCTCAGGATAGATAAAAGAAGCACACTTAAAAAGAGGATGTGGGTATAAATATGTTAATTCATGAGGGTTAAATATATTTAGAGGGTCTGAACATTAATAGATCATAAAGTGATCTTGCTTTACTTGGTACTTCAGTTTCAATCAGAAGGATTGTACTTCATGGGCATAAATGAATCATGAAATGATTTTGTTTTACATGACACTTTAGTTCAGGACTGACCAGCCTTAGGTGAACTTAGGGCTGCAATAAAATAAAATAATTATTTGAGGGCCACACCCAGAATAAAAAGCACTGTAGACCAATATAACAGTTAATTTGTAGACTTAATTTTGTTAGGTTTTAGCAAGCACTATGAAAACTCATGGTACTTTTAACTTCTTAGAAAGTAGGGGAATATGCATCATCAATGCAACAGAAGGCACGAAGTGCAAAAGCAAACATAAAACAACAAAGTGACAACACAACAGTATAAAGATAGGTACATACTGACTAGTCTGCACTCTATAGACAGACACATCCCACAGATCAATTGAAAATTTCATGTAATATGTTCCATCTATAATACTACAAAAAAATCAATGATGGAATTTTAAAAATCTAATACACATCCCATGCAAATTATTATTTTACTTTTTGCTCGTGAAAATTAAAAAACCCAAATGAGCTGCATAAAAATGCATTGTGGGCTGCATATAATCCACGGACCATATTTTGGACAGCCTTGCTTCAGCTCATGAGGATTGTATTTCTAAGAGGGTACTTGGAATGAGGGGGTGGTATAAATTGATTATAATTTGATGATGTTTATCAGTCTTGAGAAGTGAACCTGGACAGAGGCTGTGGTATAAATGTTGCTTAAAAAACAATCAATCAACCCTTGAGAATTGTACTTCTATCAGGATAGATAAAGGAGCATTTCTTGACAAAAGCTTTGGTTACATAACAGGGTTAAAACAATCAAGACATGAAGAGAATGATTATTCTAAGAGAAGGAGGGGATAAATAAAAACACATGAACAGGCATAAAGACATATAATAGTTGAAGGAAAGAAGGGAGGGTGTGGTCACTGAATAGATCTTACTCTCAACAGATTTGCTTCAAAGAGAAAACAAAAAACATTGAAAATGTATTCTTAATCTTTTTTTTTTTTAATGTATTTCTATCCTGGGTAGAAAGGCAAAGAAAGGACTGACAAAAGCAAGGGTGAAAGTAAAGGTTAAAACAAAGTTAAAGGAAAAAGGGAGAAGGAAAAGAAAAGGAATATGGGGGGAAAGGGCTGATCAAGAGGCAGGAACAGAAGCAAAACAAAGATGAGAAGAAATAAAGGAAAAGGAAAGAGAAAAATATAAACAGGGAAAGATAACTTGGGGAAAATTACAGTTAATCTTGATTGTAAATGTGAAGGGAATGAACTGAAGTAGAAAACAGAATGGATTCAAAACAAGAATGCTACACTATGTTGTTTGCAAGAAACATTTGAAAAAGAGAGATACAAAAAGGGTAAAGGTAAAAGGATGGCATAAGGGCAGCTTAGGTGGCACAGTGAATAGAGCACTGGCCCTGGAATCAGGAGTACCTGAGTTCAAATTTAGCCTCAGACACTTAATAATTGCCTAGCTGTATGATCTTGGGCAAGTCACTTAAACCCATTGCCTTAAATAAATTTAAATAAAAAAGAATGGAGCAGAATATATTATGCTTCAGAGGAAGCAAAAAAAAATGCAATCCTGATCTCAGACAAAGCAAAAGAAAAAATAGATTTCATTAAAACGAATAAGGAAGGAAATCACATTTTCCTAAAAGATATATAGACATAGACAGCAAAACTATAATAGTGTGGGACTTCAATCTACCTCTCTCAGAATTTGATAAATCTAACCACAAAATTAACAAGAAGGAAGTTTAAAAGGTAAAGAGAATTTGTAAAAACTTAGATATGATAGAGCTCTGGAGAAAATTGAATGGAGATTGAAAAGAATATAACTTTCTCTCTTCAGTACATGGCACTTGGACAAAAATTGATCTTGTACTAGAGCATAAAAGCCTCACTACAGAATGCAGAAAGGCAGAAATATGAAATACATTCTTTTCAGATAATGATATAATAAAAATTACATCCAATAAAGGACCATGGAAAGTTAAATCAAAAATTAATTTGAAACTGAATATCCTAATTTTAAAGAATGAGTGGACTAAACAATAAATCATACAAATAAATCACCAATTTCATTCAAGATAGTGACAACAATAAGCATCACACCAAAACTTGCAGTATACAGCCAAAGCAAATTTTAGAATAAAGAAAAGATGAATGGATACGGTATGCAACTAAAAAATCTAGGAAAAAAACAAATAAAAAATTCCCAACTTAATACCAAATTAGAAATATCAAAAATTAAAGGAGAAATTAATAAAATTGAAAGTAAGAAAGCCATTGAACTAATAAATAAAGCTAAGAATTGGTTTATGAAAAAAGAATAAAATTGACAAACCTTTAGTTAATCTGATTTTTAAAAAAGAAAGAAGAAAACCAAATTACCAGTATCAAAAACAAAGGGTGAACTCACCACCAATGAGGATTAGGATATAAAATAAATGCACATAAATCATCAGCATTTCTAAATCTGACTAATAAAGCCCAAATAGAATAGGTAGAAAGAGAAATTCCATTTAAAAGAACTATAGAATACATAAAATAATTGGGAAGCGACTTCCCAAGACATACCCAGAAATTATATGAACATAATTACAAAATACATTTCACACAAATACAGTCAGATCTAAACAATTGGAAAAACTTCAATTGCTCATGGTATGGTGGAACAATTTGATAAAAATGACAGTGATACCCAAATTAAATTACTTATTTAGTGCCATACCTATATTTTACAGTTAGGAAAAATAGTCACAAAATTCATCTGGAGCATCAAAAGATCAAGAATGTCAAGGGAACTGATTTTTTAAAAAAGCAAAGAAAGGTATTCTAAAACTATACTATAAAACAAAAATCATCAAAACTGTCCAATAATGAGAAATAGATCAGTGGATTAGATCAGGTACAGAGAAACAGTTGTAAATGACTACAAAAACTACTATTTGATAAACCCAAGGATCTAATCTTCTAAAACTCATTATTTGACAAAAACTTCTGGGAAAACTGTAACATAGTATAACAAAAACTAGGCATAGACCCACATCTCACACTATATGCCAAAATAAGGTGTTAATACTGAAGATGAAGATGCAATAGACCAAGAGAACAAGAATTATTCTGTCAGATCCTATAGAGAGGGAGGATTTATGATCAAACAAGAAACATGTAAATTGCATATAAATTGCAAAATGAATGATTTTTGACTACATTAAATTAAAAGATTTTTCCATTAAAATAGCTAAGATTAGAAAGAATGCAGAAAGCTGGGAAATAATTATTACAATCAGCATTTCTGATAAAGGTCTCATTTCTGAAATACATAGAGAACTGAATCAAATTTATAAGATTACAAGCCATTCTCTGATGATAAATGATCAAAAATATGAACTGGCAGTTTTCAGATGAAGAAATAAAAGTTATCTATAACCATATGACAGAATGCTCCAAATTATTATTGGTTAGAGAAATAGAAATTAAAACAACTATGAGGTACAACCTCACATCTATCAGATTGGTTTAGATGACAAAAAAAGAAAATGACCACTGTTAGAGAGGATGTGGGGGGAACTGGGACACTGTTGGTAAAGATATGAATTGATCCAATATTCTGGAGAGCAATCTGGAGCTATGATCAAATATTAATAAAACTGCATACAGGTTGATCCAGCAATACCACAACTAGATCTGTATCCCAAAGAAATCATAACAAAAACAAATAAATAAACAAAATAGAAAATGTCTCATATTTCGAATTTATTCATAACTACCATATTTGTAGTGGCAAAGAACTGGAAACTGAGTGAATGCCCATCAATTGGGGAATGGTTAAGCAAGTTATATTATGATTGCTATGGAGTATTACTGTACTGTAAGAAAATGAGCAAACTTTAGAGAAATATGGAAAGACTTGCACAAGTTGATGCTGAGTGAAGTAAGCAAAACAAAGAGAACACTATACACATTAACAACAACACTGTAAGTTGATCAACTATGATGGATGCAGCTCTCCTCAGCAGTTCGAGGACAATTGTGAGATATCTGCTATATGACAATGTTATGCACATCCAGAGGGGAAAAACTATGAAGTATGAATGTAGAGCAAATCATACTTTATTCATTTTTTTAAAAACTTCTTTTATGATTTTTCATTTCTTTCTCATGGCTTTCCCCCCCTTAGTTCTAATTCCTCTTTCACAACATGACTAATATGGAAATATGTATGTATACAATCTATATCAGATTGTTTGCTACTATGGGAAGGGAAGAGAAAAGGAAAGGTGGTAGGAAAATGGGAAACTCATAAATCTCCAAATGGATGAATATTGAAAACTACCTTTGGGAAAACAAAACTAATTTCAATTAAAAAATAAAAAGGTGGAAAGAAGCCCTGAAAAAACTCACACCAGAAGTATTAGGCTTCCTTGAACATACCTTATACCCCATTGGAAGACAATGTTGTATTGTGGATGTAGAGCTTGCCTTGAAGCAAAAGTTTCATCTTAACACATAATAGCTGGTTAAATGCATATATATATATATATATATACACACATTGTTTTTATTGTTGTTTGTCCTTCATCCTGAAGAAGTCAGGAGGTGATGCTATGATATACAAGTGAATTGGATTTAAGTGAGGGGGTGCTGTGCAAAGTTACCAGTCTCACTCTCTTCTCCAGAGTTCACTGGCCAGATATGGAACAGAACAACTGGAGATGCCCCTCATGGTGTATGAAAGGAAAGAACTCCTTGATAAGGATGGAAGAGGTTCTAGTGACCTTTACAACACATACACAGATGAGGTATCCACCTACTCTATGGCATCTACTATACATATATTCATACATACACATATTTGTGTGAATGTGTGTATACTTAATTTCTATAAACACCTGTGTATTCACACATGTGTGTGCACAGACACACCACTATATGCAAATAGATATGTGGGGAGGGGGAGCATCTAAGTAGCATAGATAGAGGGCCAGGCCTGGAGTTAGGATGACTCATCTTCTTGAGTTCCAATTTGGCCTCAGATAATTAGTACTAGACGACTGTGGACAAGTCACTTGACCTGTTTGCCTCATGTTCTTCATCTACATAATGAGTTAGAAAAGGAAATGGCAAAAAAACAAACCAAAAAAACAAAATCAGAAGAAAATAAATGCTCCAGTATCTTTGCCAAGGAATCTCCAAATGTGATATTAAAGAGTGGAACACAACAGAAAAAATTGAACAGAACGATTAAATGTGTGTATGCATAGGTACATATCATGTGTGTGTGTGTGTATACATGGACATATGCATACATAACATATTTCTCTGGGCATTTTCTATCCAATTCATGGAACATGGAGATGTCCTTTTGAACATATCCAGGTTGCCTAATATGGAGGCTTTTGTATCCTCTCTTATTGGGATGGGTGTAGACTCCTTAAATTGGCTGCCTAGGTCTTGAAGCCTTGAGCAGCCTTTTTTTCCTGCTCCTCCTTTACACTGCTTTCATTCTACTTCATTCAGAAGATAAGAATTCCAATTCAACAGCAATGTGGATGTTATGAACTTAAAAAGTCAGAAAGAAGAGATTTACTTTCCCTGCTTTCTCTCTTTTACCTTGGCTCAAAGAAGTGGACTTAGGGGTATTATTTGGTTTTGCTTTTTTTTTAAATATTCTCAAAATTTAAATTGCTCTAATAAATATATATCCCATGATCCATGAGTAATAGGCATATACCCCAATAATAATGCTTGTCTTTCATTCTTGAAGAAGACCATGACATCAGGAAGGTGATGCCACAACATACATATGAATTGGATTTGAGTGAGATGGTGCTGGGCAAAGTCACCTGCCTCGCTTTATCCTCTAGAGCCATTTGTATCCAGTAACCAGATATGAATCAAGATGACTGAAGATGGCCTTAGATTTGAGGCAATCAGGGTTAAGTTACTCGCCCAAGGTCGCACAGCTAGCAAGTATCTGAGATTTAATTGACTTCAGAGCCTGCACTC